>NC_088107.1:16211056-16516785 GCF_036370855.1 Dromaius novaehollandiae | reverse complement strand
TCATAAAGCCTATTCTGCTGAAGCAGCAGAAATAACAGAAAGCATAGAAAATCTCAGAGAAGTTACCTGTAATGAGTCCCTTCTCTGCACTCGCACAGAAGTGTTCCTACAGTTTTCCTTACTGGTGGACAGCATAAACTTTCATCATCAACCTGTGCTCACAATTTGAGGAACATTTTTTTCTTGCCTGTTTTTTCTGCTAATGACATGGAGCTTCAGCATCTGAATAAAACAGCAAATTGTTATTAGGATGGAGGAATGACTGAATGTTCCCTCTTACACAAAGCATACTATCTCTACTGGTATCGTCTGTGCTTCATTAGTACTAACCAGTAAAGGACTGTCAACTGGTACTGATGCACAGGAATCCAACTCACTGACACCCTCCCAGTGAGCCAGCCTTTGGAAAGGAGCAACTGAAAGACACCTGGCATTTTGTCCTGAAAAATTTTGGAAGCTAGTATTTCTCAGGAATCAGGTGGCCACAGTCTTTTGAGGTGAAAAGAGGTTTTACTAGATTTAAATTCTGAGTGTATGAGGTCCTAGACAATTTCTTAAGAGGAAAAAAAATTTCGTGTCTCTTCCCATCATGGGGCCCTCTGACAAGCTAATTCAGCAGCTTTGCATCAGGGCTAAAATCACTGTTACTCTTGCCTTGCAAATACCATTCTCAGCACACAGTCTTGCACAAAGTGCACTACAGTGTGCAGTTGTACTTTATATCACACTTCATCTCGTCTTTTAAAGGAAAAGACAAGTTGACAGACAAAGCCTTCTCAAGTATGCTTGTAACTATATCATTGAGATAATTATTTCTCTTTGCTCTCATGTCACAGATTACCTAAAATGCCTAAGTGCAGTAATGGATACAGTAACACATGGAAAAATTAACTGGCATCTTCATACTGCTCATTCAATACTGCACAGGTCCAACTGAATACCGATGAAGTTAATGGGCACCTTCCTCATGATTTCAATGGATGGTACTTTGGGCCACAAGATGTATTATTAGGGGCTGTGATTTTTTTTTTTTTGTGAAGGGTTTGTAAATTTACAGGAACTGAGTAAGAACGGTGGTGATGCTGGAAAAAATGTGGGGAGTAAGGACTGTCAAACCTGCACCAGGTGGGGAAGCCAGAGTTCTCTATTCAGCTTTAATTTGGTTCTTACACTTGCCAGCTGTGTGATCTCTGTCTCACTTCTGTCTACATCAACAACCAGATTACACTTTCCAGGCCTGCTGTGAGGCTAGTAAATATTGCAGAGTCCCTTAAAACAATAAGCGTTTACAAAAGCTAACAACAGACAGCTGAGCCTGACTCTTTGAAGAATAACACGGAAGGACATAATAGCTTCTTCTTCTTTTATTCTGCATTTTTTTAAAAATGCACCCACTATTTCCTGACACCTCTTTTTTAAGCTAGGAAGACAGGGAGGTCTATGCCTACCTTTAAAACATACAGCTTTTACCTGTACTTGTTCATTACCAATCACAACAAATGTGACAACAATCTGTTGTCACAACAGATAACCAATGTTTATTCAGTATGAAACACAGTTAAAATAGTTCAGCTGTCCTGCAGTGTAACACTTGGTGTACTCAGATATACAACCTCTAGAAACAGCAGCTAACCACTGCCACGCTGACTCCTGGCCTTTTCTAGCGTACAACAAGAAGTGCCTCTGTACCAGTGAGCAGATGAAGCAGCATAAAGCACTGACTGCAGACGGGGGACATACAGAATTGCTGCAAATAACTGAATCACAATAGTGATGTTTCACTTAATGACAGAGATTCACAGAGGAAAGGATGACAGTCCACACAGACATTACTAAGCCAGAGAGCATTTTTCATCTGACAGCCACTGCCCTTGGCCTTGACTGTTGAACCTTGCTTCCCTCTGCTCATTAACTTTTCCCTTTCTTACATGTCAAGAGAAAAACATTTACTACCAATAAACCTTGCTATTCATTTTCGTACCTTTTCTTCAACAGTCCAGTCTTCAGGAACAAGTTTTGAAATAACAACGAAATTTTCCTCACTATAACACAGCAGAGTCAGTAGGTTAAATATGTGACCTAATCAGCACATTATACAAACAAGAACAAATTAAATGTGTTATAAACTCTGGCAATCTCTACAGAATGTTGCTTATTCAGCAAAGTCTGTGAACATTTTGTGATGTTACTTGATAACTGCAGTTGGTAAAAATTAAGCAGCTGAAATGTGTTGCTCCACTCATAGGATAAGAAGCTCCAGTCAGCTAAAAACATCAATGTTTTACTATTGAAATATGCTGCCTGATCCAGAAAAGGCCTAAAAGCTGAAGCTATTGCACTGTGGAGCTCACTCAGCAAAGCACACAGCTGGCCTGTACAAATGAAGAGTGCACATGGCTTCTGGAATAGTTTAGAAAATCAATTATAAATCAGAACAGATTATTTAACTCAATCAGGAAAGAAGGAAAGAATTAAGTTGAAAAGGATAAGGATAAATCAGAGGAATATGCAGATTAATCAACAAGTTATACAATCTAATCACCAGGAAACTGTATCTTGGGGGAAAAAGCTGTCTGAGGAACGAAAAATAAAAACCAACCCACAACACTGACTTAAGAAAATATTCTCCTCATCTAGGGCTTTCCTTAAATCAGGTAGGGCATGGGGAAGTAGGTGCAGGGGAAAGCAGGAAGATGAGAACTTTTTCCTTTTTCTTTCTCTGTGCAGTAAAAGGAGAGAGAGGATATCTGAAAAACCTTAATGCTCCTATGAAAAGAGATGCCTTCCAAACTCAAGGGCATTAAAATCTTTTAAAAGTGAAGAATATTCTTGATTTTATTACTTGGACAGTGAGAGTGAGAAATTAGTGGAGGACAGGAGGATTTTGTTTGTTTGTTTCAACAGTTTGCATTGTATAGCAATTGCCATCGAAAGCTCTTTAAGAACTTGCTAAATGTTAGTGATTTAAAAACATTAAAACACCCCTTCCAACTTAGCTTGTATTCTCGTATCTACAAAGGTAGGCTCAGAAAACTGAGAGGCTCTGCCCGAGCATAAAAGGCTAGGGAAAAAGCTCAAAATAGAATCTAGACTGGAGTCTTAAAACAAGGAATTATGAATAACTGCACGTGTCATCTTAAGGTGTAAGTTGTCAAAAACTGAATATGGCAATATTAATCTTACACAACTGTTTTAAGAACATGTTTATTTAGGCAGAACAGAATCTTAATGAGAGAGATTTTCTTTGTAGAAGGTGTATCTCTTATTACATACAAATGGTCAAAATCTCAGTGAGATAAAAAAGACGTTTAATCTCACAGATGGCATAAAGTTCATTGTTCATCACAGATTATTAAAGATTGAAAGAGAAGCATCCACTGTATCTGTCATCAGGTTAGGTTCATATCATAAACAATGTTGCTTGTATCTGCTTAGTGTATGAGATGTTATGGTATCATCAAAGAAAACAGAAAGACCTGTTGCTGAAGGCCTCTACAGCGCACAATAAAACTCATTTATGTAATATAGCAAGAGCTCCGATGCTTCAGCAAACCTCTAGGGTCTGAAAGTCTCTCATCTGATGTGATCCAATTTGAGTGCATCATGTATCAAAACAGAGCTACAGACTGTTCTGTGAATGAGTCAAAATGTCCTTTTCAATATCTTAAGAATTTCTATGGTTTTAATCATATAATTTGACAACTCTAAAAAGGAAATGCCATTCTCAAGTCCAAAAGAATAGACATTCGAGGCAGACATGGGGGCGGGAGTCTAATAGGCAGGATCTCTCCCACTAAAAGTTCACAACAATGTCTCAAGGGGGAAACAACAAAGGGGGAGCCCTTGTATTTTATTGTAAGTTCAAATGAGAAAAGGAGTCTTCTAGATACTGCACATGCTTTACAAGTAACAAGGAAAGTAGCTATCCAAAAAGAATAAAATGCAGAAACTTGGTTACAGCATTAATATTTCCTGGATAAATATTTTCCTGTTTTATTTTAAACACAAACATTTTCCTATGAAATTCAAATGGCAGATCAAGCTAAATGCATCATAAAAAGCAGAACTGAAAGAGCTGGTTGACATTTTATTTTAAGTGAATTTTATCTTTTACAGTTTAGTGTAACTGGAGGTAGCTGCAATATTAAGTAATTTTCTTCCAGTGGCTTGAAATAATAGTCATCTATGAACATCAGGACAGAATGCTGCAACAGAATGAAAATTGGAATCTGCTGTTTAAAGTTAAGCCTAAGATAACATGTAAATGAAGCAAAAAATAAATCACGGCAGGTTATATGATGATTGTCAGTACAGTATAGTGCAGATCTTCCTGGAGGAGGGCTGGTTGTATGTTGTCAAAGTAGTAAAGCTAGCTCCACAAAAGAATAACATGCCCTATGCCTGAAACGACCTGAAAAGATGTACAAGATTCAGAGGCAGGTTATTACAGCTATGCAGTTCATATTATTTCCCATGTATTTCAAAACATCAAAATCATGTTGAAAGGAATTATATGGCAAAAGAGTCTGTAATTTACTATGCACAAATAGATTTCTGATCCTGCAGGCAGTAGTTTCATTTCATATAACCATATGAGAACTGCCATTGTCAGCACTTGTGCCTTACCCAAGTCTCTCAGGCTCACTTTCGGAGCTGCTAAATTTATCCTTGAGTAGATGCCTATGTGGGAGTAATGGAAGCTCCCAGCAACTCCAGGTTAAAGTATTTTTACAACTACATTAAATTATTATTTGGTTCATTCAGCAGAGAAGTACTCACTTAAGTGTAACTGGGAACAAATGCTAACAATCAAACAGGACTTAGCTATGACTTATTACCAAAATTATGTAGTAGTGCACTTTCCTTAAGATTCTTGATTTGCACAAGAGCAAGATTGTCTGTGTAATATAAATGGCACAAAAAAAATTTTTGCAATAAAATGGAAAATGCATTTAAAATAAAACTTGCAATGCTCTTTTTTTATTTTCCCTCAAGTTTTGTTCACAGAATAGATCTCCCAAAATGCAGATACTGCTATAAACCAAAACACTAACATATATCTGCATATATGATCATATACTGCAAGATCTCACAAACAGATGCTAAATAACAAATTAGGAAAAAACAAAATCAGATTATAGGCTTTGTATTTCCTGAAATTGGTGCAGTTTCTTGCCAGGTGCATAACATTCCAGGATCAGTTAACCAACACATTTAGACACATACTTAATTCAAATGCCACATGTAATTTTACTGGAATGGCTGGGATGCCTCAGAGGCTTTAAGATAAGCCTGTCTTGGTGCCCTCAGCTGAGCAGGCCTACAGCGTTCTGCACCTGGCAGTACAGAGCCCACTTTGGGAAATGAAAGATGCCAAGTAGTAACTCACCTCACTCTCACCCTACCCTACTGAGAACAGAAAGCTTCAGAAACAAAAGGTTACAGTAACAAGTTATAGGCAAGCCTCACTCATCATGGACACATGATGGTCCCTCTAAAGTCAACAGGCAGTATCTGAACTTGGAGATCTAATTCTGCATGCTAGCATTTTATCCCTAATATACAGAATACGTACAATAAAATGCACTGATTTTAAAATTGGAACATACTTCCTGGCTCAGGAACTGTCAAACAGCTCCCCAGTATACAAAATGTATTAGTTTTGTTTTATTTTTTTCTTAAAATTCAAATATAATATTCAATATAAATTTATGTACTTTACATATGGAACTGATTTATATAATATTTGAAACTTTACAAACTTGTACTAAAGTAGTCAATAAAATGATCAGTTTTAAAGTATTTACATTCTATACATCATTTCCCCCTACTTATAATTATTAAATTATGATGGCTTCCTTAATTTTAGAGAAAATCTTTTAATAACTACAAACTAGTTTTGAATTTCTTTCGAATGGCTCTTTACTTGAACAGAATTTTAGCAAAATCGTATTACCAACATGAAATGTTATCCGTATGTTTTCAGTAGCAGGTATATATATATATCCATGTTTCATAATGCAATCCTGTTTTCTACAATAAACAGAGAAGATCTAAATAAGAAAATGGCACAGTATGGATGGAAACATTATATTCCTAGCTCTTAAATCCCTTTATGTCATTTGGCTTCTAGAATATCCAGTCTTGGTAATTTAGGTTATTCTTCCAGTACTTTAAAGGAATCACAGATTCAATACTTATTTAGATTTTTGTGTCGTCATCTTTTGACAAGTTGTTTCCTGAAGGCGCTTCACAGAGACTATCTCCATCCGTGCTGAACTCATCATCATCATCATCATCATCATCAAAATCAGTCAGCACTTTACTTGGTGACTTCTTCCGTCTACTAAAACAAAAATACACAGGTATGTGGTATTAAAATTGCACATCTACATGTGGAATACTTATGCAAAGCTCATAACATTGACAGATAGTATCTCCATTTTTGAAGGATGTCAAAGAGACTTGTGCTCCAATAGTGGCAAATTATCATAGACTACATCTTACACAAAATAGATATACAAGAGAATGAAGCTGAATCATTTATATCTTCAAGCACCTCTACCTAAGGGCACAATCAGGGGAAACTGTAAACTTTGCACACCGAGATGTTCAAAGATGGCTGAGGAAACTAAATGCAAGACAGCTGTTCCTCTCAGTTTTTAGCAGGAAATTTTCTCCACTAATAAATGGTTAGAGTGCTGAGTTCCACCACTTGTTTCCATTTTCTATCCCCTGCCTCAGTGACTTTACTCAGCAGACAGATAATTGGAAAGAAGGTTTGGGTACCCAGAGCACCCAGGAAGGAGTTGGAGAATATTTGTAGAGAAAGGTATTGCAAGAGAGTTTCACAGCTCTGCCTCTGAAAGTCAGTCTGCTTACGACAAACTTGAAGTTTGTTAGAGGAAGTCCCTGGCTCATGGACTGAGGGAGCAAGAGGTCAGTGCTGCAAGCGTTTGGTAACAACTGTAAGGTCCAACAAGGCACCCTACCTCAATTCCTTTTTCACAGCATTAAGCTGTCCTTGCAATTGTTCATTCATGTCCAGTTGCTCTTCCAGTTCTCTCTGGAGTTTCTTTTTGGCACTTTCCAGTCTGTCTATTTCTTCTTCAGCTTCTTCAACTTGACGTTTCATTGCTTTCAAACGCAAGCTCAACTGAAATATTTACATGTCAGCTGATTAGAGGACTATATTAATAAAGGAATTTTATTCTTCCAGCATCTATGAGAGGGAGAATAAAGACAGAACTTTGCGAGTGTCATGACACTGCAAAACTGCTTCAAAGTATTCAAAAGTCAGCATTAGATTTTGAGACTAGTCAAGTGATGGGAAAGTTTAAGAAAGAAAAAAAAGACAAGCAAACACAACCTCGATAAGAGTAAGGCGGTATTATGTGATGGAAAGAACAAGTTATCAATAATGAAAGACCATCCAGAGCTATTATTGTGTCTTAGTAGCAACTTTACCAGACAGATACTATTAAAAAAAAAAAAAATTTTTTAAGATTGTTCCCATGACAGACATTTTGAAACATACTATTCATTCTCTAGTCAGAATATTAACTACTTGACTCGTGTACTGAAACAATTCATGTTTTAAGCAAAGAATCAATGAAGATCTCAGAAATGGCATAGCATATTAAAATACCAACATGTACCTAACATTTATAGCCTATATTTAATAACTACACATAGCTTCTTTCTTGAAGCAATATTTTATAGCAAGACAGAATATACTATTTGTTGGTGTATGTATTTATATGATTATATTTTCTGCTTTTACCTTTATTTCATAAAAAATATAGAATGCCTTTATGCAAAGTGCTTCATTTTCATAATTTTAGAAATGATTTAAAATTTACTACTAGGCAGAAGAATGATGACAATGGGAATAAAAAAATCTCATTAAATTGGAGTTCTTAAACAAAAACAACATCTACTTATATTCCGAAATATCTTTTACATAAAATGATTTAGGCTAGTAGGATTAATATCAGATATTTGCATATTAGTCTTTCCTTCTACCTGGTCCTTTTGATCAGTCAATGAGAGATGTTCATCATCTACTTGCAACATTAATTCCTTCACTTTTCTCTCAAGTCTGCGGTTACTTAGTTGGAAATTAGCTCTATCCCTGAAAAAAACAAACAAACAAACAAACAGGCTTGTAGAAAGAGGAACTGGGATACTTCCAATCCTTCTCAGAAATTTCTTAGCAATATTCCAAGTCTTACATAAATACTAATGGCTTCTGCTTTATTCACTGATTTCATGCAACATACTAGAGTTTTGTTCAAAAGCATGAACTGGTATGGAGAATTTCTTTTGTTTTCAGAGAAACATTTAGATAAAAATACATTTCTCCAAGTGTAAACTATGCAGTGAATAAGCAAGCTGGAACGTTAAACTACAGTTAGTATTTTTAAGGCTGTTATTGATGGCAGACATTGATAAAATAATGAGGTATGTAACCATGTTACATTGCTGCCCACTTCTAAATTTATAAGCATGAATTAAGTATTTTTAAAATTTATAAGTATAAATAATTTACTGTATGTAACAGTAGCCATTTTAATTCAGTGCTTGTCAAAAAAATTAAATTCATTGGCCTAAAAACTTACCAGTAGCAAGAGGTCATATTAACATATATAAACACAAATATTTTGATCCTAAGAGAGCTAGTTTTACCTCTCTTCATTTTCAAGTCGTTCTTCTAGCTCTGTGATCCTTGCTTCCATTTGTGCAACAAGTCCCTCCTTACTGGATCGGTAAGAACCTTCCAGGTGAAGGATTCGACTCTTCAAGTCCTTGTTCTAGATTCAGAACATACATGATTACTATATACACACTTATGTTAGCAAATACCACCTTAACACAAAATAACTTTCTTTAGAAAAACATATAATGATAAGTATGTTTTTATTTGAGGAATATAGAAAAAAGAGCCAGTGACATTTTACTGCAAGACTAGGTAAAATCTCTGTAGCTAAGAGCAAACACATCTTCTATAACTGCATTTTATCAGTGAGAGTTTAATATTAGTCCCAAGTTAAAACTGTAGACTTGAAGGTCCCTCAAACTTCAGATGGATGCCAGGCCCTTCCAACAGCATTTTAAAAATTGTCAATATTGCTTAAATAACTTTAGATCTATCTTATTATCCAAGCTTAATTCTTTTGTCAAATTCTGAGTCCCTCCCATGTAACTCACTAGTGCATGGATAATACAAGCAGACATAAAGAAACAACTTGCACCCAATACCACTTTTACTCTATCAAAGCTGCATTTGCCTGCGTTTTTTTCTTTAAGTGTCCAAAGCTACTTTGACAAGGTAAGTAGTTCAAAGAAGTTTTTGTCTTTGTAAGCAGCATGATTTGTAAAAGCAGGTTTTTTTTCCTAAGATTTGCACTTTAATCTTTATGAGGTTGGGCAAGTTAGGTTTTCAACAGGGACCTTAAGATAAAGTTTCAGAAAAAAAGAAAAGTTACACAAAGAACAGAAAATAAGGCTTTGTTGTTACATAACTTGAAACCACAATCTCAGATTTCTAACACTGTAAAAAAGGTGTAATAAGAGAAAAGTCAGGGCTAAAATAGAAGGAAGTATTTGAGATATACCAGTAGGTGGCACTCATTGTTCTCAAACAATTGAGAATTAAGATGGGATCCCATTTAAGTCACCAAGAAGTTAGGTGTCTGCTATAAACTTGTTGTCTAAGTTTCCTTTACAATCTGTTTTTTGTTTTGTTTTTTGGTTTTTTTTCTTGAGACTGTCAGTAAGATGCTCACTTGCTAAGACAGCTGTAGAATAAAAAGTCACAAAAAGCTAGAAAGTATTTTAACATACTTTCCATCACAAATATTGAAACATATAAATCATATTCCTTCCTAGGCAACAGAAAGTAACAGTTCTCCATCAAACCTGTATCTTTTCTTTCAAAGGCATGTCACTTTTTCATTTGTTTGCTTCTACAGAAGAAAACATTCAACCAAAATTGGAATTGCTTGAAATGCTGGTCTGCCTTCAAAAGTATTCCTTAAATACTATTAAGAGTTTGAAAGATAGTTCCTCCAAAAGTGGTCAAGGGGTTTACAGCTAAACTAGATAAATATCTTTGATATTTTATAGTCTTTCCTCTGTATTTGTCTTTTTAAAATTTCTATATTATGGCTCAATTTTATTCTACTAACAAGCATACAAAAGCAACTGTTCCATGTCTTAATTTTAATGTCTTTGATCCTCAAATGTATAGACAGAACTTGTGCGGTGGAGAGATGCCTGCACTCACTATTTCACAAACATTTATTAGATTGTATAAACAGGTATATACGTACAGTTTGAATGCTTATTATATAAAATTTATAAGCTGTAACAAACCTCGAGCTACAGAGGAGGTATACAGAAAGAAAAAATACTAAAAGCAGAAGTAATTTAAGATTCTAATATTGTAAAAATAATATGATCATTTTTTTTGAGTACAAATGTCAAGATACTCATTTTTAAATCTATTCTTAATACAACACATACTTCTACCAGCACACTCTGGTGGGATAGTGCCTGAATACTCTAGTCCTTAAATGCTTAGTTCCTAATGAAGGCAACGAGCTGCCCTATCTTGCTAATGTAACATTATGGCAGCAATAATTACCTGTCTTTCCAATGAAATTTTGTCACACTCCAAATCTTGCTTTATAGCTCTTTCCTGAAGTAGCTCGGTTCTCATTTGTTCAATCTATTATACAAAGAAAAGCCAGAAATATTAAGAAAAGATTTAAATTATATCTATCTATATGATATTGTGTATATATACACACACACACACAGAGTCCATATCATATCTCTATAATGAAATAAAATTCACCCTTTCTTAAAACTCAGGACATATGAGTGATTCCCGATAAAGTTTACAACTACAATCTTGGACAACGTTTTTCCCTTCAGAAAGCCCACATCATCCCCAGTGCTTTTTACAGGTATTTTCCAGCCACATGGGGGATTACTGATGACCAGTAAATATTTTCTGTATTGAAATAGCAGAGAACTGACCTCTAGAGTGTCACATCAGTCTTCAAACACCTTCTACAGCTGTTTTCTTCATACTTAAGTCTGAAGCTCTGAACTGGCACGTTACCTTTCAGCTACTGGCTAGTCTACTTTAAAGTTTTGACTTTACTAAGCACAAATTGGTGTCTGCAGAAAAGTGCCCATAACTCAGTGAGAAATGCTACAGACAATTTATCAATTTTCTGTGCTTGCAAGAACAGTAAAAGCTGTTTTTCAGCAGGCTCTGATGCATACTAGCTATTAAGATTCTGTTCCACAAAACTGCACAATGTCAAGTCTGTCACACTGCAAGAGCACTGACTTCTGCATTTGTTTTGTTGTTGTTGTTGTACCTGCTGGGGTTTTTTAAGCCTCTGCTACAGTTTCTGTAAATATTTCAGTTGCACTTTCAATAACAAAAAACAAAAAAGTATTCTTCATGCATAAGATGTTAAAAAAGAACCTGATCAATAAAGAATCAACATAAGAACACAGAATTTCTGTTTATCTCAGTATTCATTTTGACTGAAAATAAAAATGTTCTGAAGATCAAAGAGAAACTCTAAATTGCCTGACAGCTACTGTTACAACTTCTTTTGGGCTAAAGGAAAGCCAGCAATGTCCAAATACTTTTCTTTTCCCTTATTCCTACTGAAATTGCCCTCAAGTGTTTACAAATGCCTCTGCAGACACAATTAATGTTACCACAGCATTTGTGCTACTCCCTGCACAATGTTTACTGTGATGAGCATCACCTGGGGAAGGCAGTGAATGCCTACATCAATTACTGTACCTGCAAAATGACTGACAAAGGTTTCAGTGGCCACAGCATTCTGTTCTACTTTACAACCATTAGGGATGAACTTGCATAAACACACTTTCAGTCAAATAGCTCTAAGTTACAGATTTATCTCACTAAGGGTCTTTCAAAAGCTATCGGGAATTCTCGGATAAAGAAAGAAAAAATGAAAGCAATGCTGAGAATGTGAAGGTTAAATAAGTAGAGTACATAACAATTTACCTTAGGCCTTTCTTTTTAAAAATAAACACACTATAATCTTAAAAGCCATATTTTTAGTTAATCACATGTTAAATAGTAATAATTTTTACTGTTCCTATAGCTTATAAATGAATGTATGAATACAAGTAATGCTGGTAACACATGCGGCTGCATATGTTATGTCCCAGTATGGTTTTGGAACGGTAGAAGACATTCCTGAAAACTAAGGTCATATCAATCACTGGACTACAAATGTTAGGACATGGCTGTGTTCTCGCAACAGCTGAGTAATTTCCTAAAAGGTTTCATTGTCACATTGAAGCTTAAAGACACTGATTTTCCTTTTCCTTTAAATACACTAATTAAACATCAGCAAAGTTATTTAATGAGGGATCACTTAAATACTCTACTCTTCTGTGCTCTATGAAAATATCTTTAATGGGGCAATTACCAAATCAAATAACTTCCAGATAACACAGGCCCATCTACATTAAACAACTATTTCAAAAACAGCCCCAGACAATCATTAGGAGCTGTCAATATGATCTAGCTTTTGTCTTACGAAAGAGAATGAGCAGCAACACCTTCTGAAAGATTATTTCATGAATAAATGTAGCCATCATATACATTAGTGACTCTTCCATTCCATACACAAACATATATATGAAAAGAGGGATTACACAGAAATTTATTTTGCTATAATTGCTTCAGCCATTAAAACGGACACAGAAAAAAATTAAGAAAATGAATGACTAATTAAAAATACAACTGTTAACTAAGGAAAAGCTTTGTGTTATATGAAGGAACTTGCTTAATGGATTACAATGTGGTTCCACACTCTAAAACTCTATTGTGCTCTCACTGTGCTCAAAGGCTGTGACGAATTTGTGCAGCCTTCCCCAGATCTCAAATTAAGGAAGTATTGACTATTATATTTCCAAGATGACTGCTACTGTGGCTGGACACTTCATGGTAAAAGCAACCTCACAGAAAAAACAGTGGGAAAGGGAAAAAATACTATATCTGATTAGGATCAGAAAGCCAGGTGGAAATACATATAAAAAGCTCATAAAGAGAGAAGAGCAACAGGCCACAAATCTTGCTGGGGGAAGGGGAAACCGTTTTCCATCATCTCCTTGCACTTTTCTTTAGTAAACACATAATTAACATGTGCAAAGGAAAAAAGCAGCTGTCTGCCAAAACGTGCTCTGAAAGATTCCACTCCTTCCACAGCAGCTACTCTGGGTAGGTAACATGCAGGGTTTTGTGCTTCACATTCTACCTTTAATATATCTAATATATATATCTAATATATTCTAATTATGTTAAAAGAATAAACTAGCTGTGCAGCTTAAGGCAACAGTTATCACAGCTGGATTTGAAGAAAGCTAACAACAGAACATTTTAAAAAGCAATAGTATCAGATTCTACAAAGCTTTATTAGACATAACAGCATTTTGTGCCAGCTTTAGGATTAGAAGCAGCTGTTGAGTTCATTATTAGTGAAAGTAATTTGATTTCTAGAGATACGTTAGACTCTGTCACCATTCTTTACTACCTCCCACTGGGTTCACAGCCTATGTTTCTTTTGAGTATCTAAATAGGGAAAAGTAAAAAAATATATATGTGCGTATGTCTATTAACCTATCGTACATGCACAGTTCTCAAGTACGTACACAATTCTCAGGTACATGACAGGAAAAATGATCTTTAACAAACGAACAAGCAAAAGGCAGACAAAAGCCTTTTATTCTTCATAACTGAAAAGGAACCTTCATTTCCATGTTTTCATTTATTTGCTTCACACACCTGGTGCCAGCTAAGGAGCAGGTGTACAGCTATCCATTGGGAATGCTTCACCAAAAGCAAGTGAATGATGCAGCCAACGTGACTTTATTCTTCTATGTTTATTCTAAAATTGCCATGGAAACTAGTCCATTTTTCACATTTACTGGAAGCAACTCTGAAGTCAATAGACTCAAGTTTTCATTTTCACAGAACACAAAAACTGATGAGGGTATCTTAAGTATGTTTCAATTACATTTGCAAAATCAAAATGGCACAAGGTATTCTATTTCTTTGTAGACAAAACTATCACGTATTAAAATACTTGTCTTCTTCCTGCTCCCTTTAGCCTGAAAGAGCAACAAGAGTGCGCTAGCCTGTGCGCACGCGTGTGCACGCGCACGCGTGTTGAAGCCTTTGCTTTTACCAGAGTTATTAGTACCTAATCATTTTAAAAATAATAGGATATGATCCACCTTCCTTCAAAATCTCAGCTGTTGCAAACTTCCTCAAAGTTTTGATCTATTTACACACAGAATTTGGATTCTAGACTATCACTTTTCAAATACAACAAATAAACATATTAATTTTCTGATTTTTTGAGGAAATGAGAATTACAGTCCTGATCTATGCTACTCACACCAAGGACTAACCAGCATTTCTCCTTATTAGTTTCAGGATATACTCTTGACGTGTTTTTTGTCTGTCTACTTTGGTTTGGGTTTTTGGTAATTATACTGTGTGTGCACGCAGAAAGAAGGTATTTTCCAGTACTAGGAACCACTAGGATTAACAAAAAGTAACAGGAGTTTATGGGACACAGGCCAGCCAATTCAAAGAAAATACACACAAAATCAAGATCTGAAGCAATTACAAAAATCTATTACTAAATTTAGGTTATTAAACAAACCCTTTAGCATTCCAGTATCAACAAGGATTTGACTAGACGCAGGTCTGATTGCACAACACAGGAATACACATCAATGCTTGCTTTACCCAGACAACCTCACTTTCCAGAAAACAGGAAGAAGAAACAACATATGTGCAGCATGGCAGTCCTATACTTACCAAATAGTTAATAAAAGATATTGAGGAGGAATTTGCAACAGAAGATGGAAAGCAACCTAGTGGATTAACTTAAGAAATCCATTTGTGAATGCATAATATGAGAAAATCATGTGATACAAAAGTGACAGCTGGTTGTGGACAAAGGAGAAGACAAACAGACGCATCTCCATGACAGAAAGTGTCTGATGCCTTCTTCAGTCATGGAAAGGACCAAAGGTTAAGTCAAGACTACCTTCTACAGAACTGAAGAGATGCAACAGAGAACGACTGAAATTAGGTTTCTGCAGCTATGTTTGAAAAGATCGTAACAGCCAGAAGATATTTAAGATTAGAAAGAAGAGTTTTGCAATTATAAGGACATTAAACTATTGAAGACAGGATAGAAACTTATATTATCTTGCTAGACTTTCTGTAAGTTAGAGAGCTACAAATGTCACCATAAGGAACTAAAAGTTACTCCAAATCTACCTTTTAGCTGAAGCTATACAGAAGTTTGCTAAGTTACTGGCATCCACTCCAGAGAATTTTTACTACAAGAATATTTATTCACTGAGAGGTAGATGGAGACCACTTCTTTCACATAAGCACTTTCCTATCCTAAGCACACACAAGCAGACTATAGCTGAAGAACAGGATTCTTTGTATTTCAGCAATTACATGGCAGAGCCAAAGGACAGTCTGACCAACCCACATCGGATGAATTTTAAGTGATACCCACAGATTTTTTTTAAAAGTAGGCAACCCAGTGAAAACTGGAAATTTTGCTTTGCTGCAGTATCTCTCAAGAATGAGGTAGGGAAGACGGAAACTGTGTCATGCACTCCTTCCCAGATTCCAAGGGATATTTAAATCAGAAAGGGAATAACATTTCATGGTAAATGGAATGTGAACCGTCAGCCTTGACAATGTCTATTCAAACATTTAGCCTTATACAAAATATAACCAGTTGTTTCAATTTGTTTTTACTAGAAATTTGCATAGTATACTTCATTTTCAGTATATTAAAATAACACATTTATAACAACAAACATTTACAGAAACACAGATATTACCAAAATAAATCCATTATCATTTCTCATGTCATTATAAATGCTTAGCAGACCCTGAAATACTCTGTAGTAATTTGACTACTTAAGTCATTCTGGCATAAAATCAAAACAAATCAACCTTGTGTGTGTAACTCACACGTGAAATGAGAAACTCCAGATCCCAAAATAAACATGCCTTTTGCCCATTATGTAACATTTTTGTCATGATCTGTATTTTACATTTCTATTTACCTAGCAAATCAAATTACTGTACTGCCCACTGTTACAGCTATGACCGAGATTATTTCATCCCAAGCTTAAAACACAGGCATAGACTCTAGCATTCAAGGTTTCCTAATTAAGTAATAGCATGACCCCAGATTATCGTGGGACCTTTACATTCTATTTTGCCGCAGATATTAAGAGCATTTCACACACACACACAGCCTCAGAGTCTGTATTTTATCAATGAAATAACAGCAAAGAAACTATACTGCAATCAAATAGAATCTCAATAACTTGAGTCCCAATAAAGTATTAACGGTGCCTTGGTGTTTCAAGGATGCATGAAAGGAAGCCGAGCTTTAACTCATTTTAAAACTCTCCAGCTGTCTTAGTGGAAGATACAATTTCATTAAAAAGACATGGAAACTAAGGCTTTATGTTCTATTCTCCTTCTGAAATTAAAACTATTCAAAAGAATATCAATAATTTTTTTCCTGGAGAAAGAAAGAAAGAAAGAAGAGAAAGCAGGTTAGATTATTGTGTGCTGTACCTCTGCGAGTTGTCTCCCTGACTTCTAGGGAATTATTAATGAAATGTAGTACTTAATGTAAAGCTACAGTAGTAGATGTGTTGTAATGAGCTATATGTATCAATCTCAGATCTTTCAGAATGGAAAACTAAGGCAAAAACCATTTTCTAGTCCCCAATACTGCAAGACAGCTACATCAACACATTCCTTTTCATGGAGTTACCAAACCCTGCGTACTACTGACTATAGACCTGTGGTTGCTCTCTTACTTTTTTTTTTTAGTAATCAAGCACTATTCTCTAGTTTTCTGTAGAAAAAAAAGATTTGTAACAAATCTTTGTTACAAGACCTATAATTTCAAATGTCTGTTCTTCTAGAGATCCAGAAAGACATTATTCAGGCCTTTTTCTTCAACACAGTGAACAACAAGTTCTCTTAGGCTTGGTGATTTCCAGCTCAATGGTCTCATTTCCATTAGCATATTCTGCTCCCCTTGCCCCCACCTGCATTTTCATTGGCTTTACTGAATACAGAGCTCAATATTTCCTTGCTTTTATGTTTTACAGTCTACAATATAAACTTAATGTTTCTTAATTTGAGAATATTTTAAAATGGTTTACCCAACTTTTAAAAGCTATTTACACATATTATTTAGAGTCGAGTTTTTATGCAAATAAAATGGTAGGTGCACGCACGTGGACTTCTTGCATACAGAAAAAGCTAGGGGAAGAAATATTATGTGTGCAGGTATACCGAGAGAAAAAAGGGAGACAAACTACGTGGAATCTTACACATTGCCTGGAAAAACCTATGTGTAACCAGCCATATATATTTCTATAAATAATTCTGTATACAACTAATTTCAGTACAAAGAGAACAAGGCATTTCTTGATAAATAAATGTTGAAACTGTTAAATAAGTATGCCACAGTCAGTCCCTGTTTTGAAGCTAGCATATGGCATTAACAGAACATACAATCATTTGTGTATGTTGCCTGGGTGCAGACCAGAATCCCATGTATTAGTCACATTTTATAATCACACATTATATAAATCTAAAAACTTTTCTGAAACACTGAAATTTCAAGCTTTTGTGGTTTAAGTTAGTACAGTCTGTTAGAGCATCATTAAATAGAAGATAAACCTATCTGCTTCAAAAACTAAGTGGGGAAAGGTTGTACACTGTTTAAAGAATGTACAGAGCAGTAAGGTCTAAAGGAATAGAAATGAGAAAGTTCGGGTTTTGACTGTGATCTGAAACAAATTTTGTGGATGATCCTGGACAATACATAACTGCTGTAGGTTTCACTTTTCCAGTGAGGAAAATAGGAAAAAACATTGGTCTGTTATGATGTGGAGAGTCATATTTAATCATGTTTATGAACCATGGCTTTTTGGATTTAATACTCTGCTTAAGTATAGCATATAAGCCCTATTGCTGGTCATTATCTATTTACTTAATAGTGTTTGCAATCCTAATAATACTTTTCCTTGTTGTGACACGACAGTTGAACAACATAAACTGGTTCAAATACCTGTTCTCTGCATCTACTGATCCTCTCAGACAACAAATCTGAATTAGTCTTTTCTTCATCAAGCTCAAGTTCCAGGTGAGATAACTTGTCCTAAGTGGAACAAACAAAAGTAATTTCAACAGATTAGTCTCCCATCCTCTTCAGAATGCTACCAGGCCATTCTTCCATAAACTTCAAGGACTTAGACTGTCTGAAAGAGAAGGCTTGAAAAGTGAAATGCCTCTGAATACATGCAGAAAATCTAGAAAAAAAGATAGTAGTAGATAAGCCTCTGAAAATAAACTTGCTTGTCTGATAGACATAAAACAGAACTTTTTTAAAAATCAATTCTACCAATTTCAAGAAAATAAGAGAAATTCTGTAATTAAAATGCTTGTTTCTAGAAACTTTTCAGATTTTCCAAATGACAATATACATTTGAAAAATTTCTTTTCAATAACCAGAATACATGAGTACAATGATATGAAAGTGTTTATGGAAGTCGAATTCAGTCTTAATCAAACTGAACAATTAAGCTAAATTAAGACATTATTTAGGCTCCTGAAATGAACTGATATTTGATGCTAAATATAACTTACACTCCTACATACTTTTGAAGGCCTGGGTGAAGGGCCTATGAATGAAAATATTCCAATTTTGCCTGATGAACTCTGGATTAAGTTAATTAAAAAGAACCTCCCTTTGTCATCAGTTAAAGAAAGTAACGAAAGAACACTCAGCAATTGCTATTTAGAATACATTATGCTATAACAGATTTGCTAACAGATCACCTTTGAAATATGTTAGAATAATTCTTGCATTACTACTGCAGGGATTTTCTACCACATCAAGTTAATTTGTTTCTTCCCAAGCAGAATGCATGGAAAATAACTAAATGATTCTAATCAGTTTAATAAAATACCACCCCTTAGAAATGGCTTTTACCTCCATTAATTTGATTTGCCTTGCCCGATCATCTTTCAAGTGGTTTTTAGCCTCTAGTTCATATTCCAAGCCTCTCACAGTCTGTTCCAGCAGCTGAGTTTTTGTAATTGCCTCATCCTGAGCTCTCTGGTGGTCCCTCAAGTTTTCTTCCATAAGACGCATCTGAAACAAAAAGAATCACTATAATATGCTTTATACTATGCTTTTTATAAATAAGTGGCATCTGTAAAGGGTATTACAAACTTAACAGATCTGGAAAAAAAGACCCATAGTATGATAGGAATTGCATAGAGCGACGTTTTTCACAGTAGTTTTTGTTTTATCCACAAGATGGCACCAACCAAAGGAACTTGGAATTAAGGCTGATACTGTAGAGGTTCTGAGGCTCTAAAGATGCCTTGAACAACACGTTTTACAGTCACAATTATACATAGCCCTACTTTTTATTTATTCATTTTTACCCGATTACGGCCAACCAAAATTTTTACAACTTTGTAAATGGTTATATCTTTGGAACTTTTCCAATACCACTCCTTTCCTTTCCAGACACCAATAGTTCAGCTTTTTCATGCTTATTTTTGTAGTGTTTGAGGCACTTCGACGACATTATACCAATGATATAATTGCTAACATACCTATGTCTAATAAACATAGCTTTTAAATAGAGTAGAGATATCTGCTGAGGAAAGAAGTTTCCTATTCTAGTCACAATGCACACTCAATAAAATTATCTAAAGACTTCATAAAAAATATTATTAGTAGGTGGGTTTTAGCTTTTGTTTTTAGAGGAGATTGTGATGCTTCCTTATGTTTGTAACTTAACTTGCGACGTGTCTATAATATATGATCAGAGGTTTCTTTTTCAGCATGCATTCTTCTGCAGTTTAGTCAAGTGCTGACTTCAGTGATGAAGCTAAACTAATGTATTAGTGACTGTTTATAGAATTTGCTATCTATTCCTAAGTCCTAACAACCAGTTGGACATCTGCAAAGTGCATGATCTGGTGAACAGCTAATAAGTGCAGAGATCTGTATGTTAATAAAAGTACCTCATATGTATTTAACATTTGGACTTTGGATTGACAACTCTTAAGATGGGAGCCTTTTATGTATCTACACAGAACCTGTAACAGAGGCAGCAGCAATGAAGAACTCCCATGCTGCCTTGCCAGAATGTTTCACAAATTTACTGTGGCTTCTAGAACAAGAAGATGTTTTTGTTGCCATGATCAATACAGTCCTCAGCTTTTTAATGAGACTCTCAAAAAGAATATTAGGTGTGCTATGACACCTACCCAAGAGGATCTTGTTGGACAACAGACTCTTTCGCATACGCTGTGAATAGCAGGACTATCTATTTGTACCTCTTGTTAAACACAAAAGACAAAGACAGAATAAAGATTTTCAACTGTTCTGAATGTTTAGTTTAGCTAGAAAAATCTGTTTAACCTGCCTTTTCTGTCATTTCAGATTTTGCTTCCTCTTCTGCAGCTAGTTGCCATACTACATTTTTAATGCCCTAGCAGTTTAAATATTACTTTGTGAAGATGTAGAATTCTACAGCCAGTAATATTTTGTCCTTTTCAGAAGTGTTTTGATTGTCTTTTTGTCAAATAAGGTTTACTTTGCTCTGGCCTTTTTTCTGTGTTATTTTTGGTAGTTATATAATGCTAGAAGGATTTTTCATAATAGTTATAAACATATAGTGCATGTTTATGTATACATATATATTTATATATATCATACATCATTATATCTTTTGTTCAAGTGGTTCACTTTTGTTTATTCAATTTAAGAGCCGTGTTCTTAATATCCTGGTTTTATCTTTCACAGTTCATTGTGACTCTTCAGCTCTTTACAGAAGCTCTCCATCCCTGGATGGAATAAATATAGAAGGAAGGTAGAATTAACACATAGGAACTACACTTCCACTTCTGTTACTGTTCTTTTAAAATAAATTTAAAACAAGTTTGTTAAGGGAAGAAGGAAACAGAAGTCCTGAGCTGAAAAATCAAACTATTGAAATACTCTTTATACAGAAAATATCTATGGCCAGTACATTCTCATAGCTTTTCCAAGTGCAGAACAAGTATATGTAGATCTTTAAAAGTCTGGATTGCCTTTTTATGGCAGAATTTACATGCTAAAAGGCAGACGCTTCAAGACTGTGGCTGATTCTTGGTTGCACAGACAGCTTTGTCATTTAAATTTGCAACTTGGCTCACACAAAGAAGAGAATGTATGTCAATTCCTTTAAAAGATAGAGACAGACTTTGGTTTTGTTTGTTTCTAAATAACTACTTGTCTTTTTCTAATTCAAGGATATTTTCACATTCTCAACTCCTTCGGAGGTGGGCATTAAAAGAGCAACAGATCATTAAAGGAATCCTTGTCATATCACTTTGATACATTCATTTGTCAACCGCTCTGCACTTATCCATCCATCCACTATTCCATTCAGGAAACCCCATTTCCCTGGCAGAAATACCTCACTGATGATCATCATGAAGAATGAAACACAAAAGCACACTGATTGAGATCAGTCTCCCCTGATGAAGTACACAAGAGCATGATAGCAAAGATTCATTGTCTTGAAAATTATCTGAGCAGAATTCTAGGTCAAAGGCTAAAATATATCATTGAACTTATGAGCCATTACCTCATCCTGCATTTTCATGGTTGTCAGGCGTGATTTTTCTACCTCAAGGTTTTTTTCTTTTAATTGTCTCTGCAGTTCTGCAAGTTCCTTGCGATTTTTCTCCTTGTAGTCATCAAGCTGGTTCTGAAACTCCAGAGCTGATGTTCTTGAGACCTCTACCATTTCAGCCATCTGGGAAAAAGTGCATATAAAACAGAAAGTGGTATAAAATATCATGTTTAATATACCAAAGTGCTTTTTCTTCCAGCTTCTCCTATGTTCAACCCAAAATTCACCATTTGAGAATACTATCAAACTTGTGCACAAATGAATTTCTATGTAGAAATGTAAAAACACAAAATGCCAAGGTTTTTTCTGACAGAATGTATGGCCAGACTATGCTCTTTTTGTCTGTCAGCAGTTCTTTCAGTTGACTGACATAATGAACTGCACTGTCATGCTTTAGGATATCAATATCAAGTTGTATGGTTTACACACAGATGGCAAAACTAAAGCTCTAATACGGTAGCAATTTGAGGAGTCAGTTGTAAAACAGTGACATCCAGCTGATCAAGAACTGACTTTGATCTGTAGCATACACTGGAACTAAGCTCAAATCTGGAATCTTGTTTTAACAAAACAGAACTGTTCTACAACAGTATTTTGAGATAGCAGTGTTCCAACTACTGTTCCAGTCCTGAAAGCTTTTATTGATAGTCTCCAGGTTAAAGAAACTAATAGCAAAGTTCAAATTTCACTTCCTTTTACACGTAAAAATACCCCAAAACTTATTTTGCAATTTGGCAGCTCATTTGCTTCTGTCTGTTAGATATTTAATCTCCTGCAGCCTCTTTGGAATGCACTCATACCTCCTCCTGTAACTTTTCAATGGTCTTGTTTAGCTGCATTCGTTCATTTTCCATTTCATTTTTTATCTTCTTCAGCTCTTCCTTCTGGTAAGTTTCATCTTTTAGCTGCTCAGTTAACTGTTGTCGTTCCTGTGAAATACAACTAATGTTCTCCTGCAGTGGATTAAAAAAAAAAAAAAAAAAAAAGAAGATTTAATTAAATATACACCGTCTTTTCCAATATATTAAAGAAATGTTATGTAACACATTGTGCAGCAGTAATACTAGCAGCTGTCGCAACTTGAGTACAAATTTAAGTTGGAAAAATAGAAAAGTTTATGGACTTAGAGTTTGCTAGCTAGTGTAAGACAAACATTATTTAGTGATGCAGTGCTTTATCCTTCCTATAAACTTCTGAATCTTGCAACATTTGTAGGATATAAGGCAGTCCCTTTTCATGGTTCTATTATTGCATATGTACTGGCAGATCTTACCTTCTGCACAAGCTTCAATACTGATTTCAGGTTTCTTATTTTCCTATATGATCCCCTTTAATTCAATCTTAAAGGATTTCCCAACAAAATACTCTTCCTAGGTTAAAAAAAAAAAAAAAAAAAAAAAAAACTATTCCTACCATGAGTGAGAAGTAACTAGTGAGGATTTTCTTCCCCTTGCTGTGCTTCTATGGCACCCAAAAGCCCTACTCAGGAGGATGCCCCACTGTGATGGACACTGTGCGACCAGAACTTCCTAGCAGAGATCCCTCCCCTTCCTGAACATCTCATGTTAACATTCAAATAAGATCTCTATATCTGGATTAAATTTTGAATGATCTGCAGAGCCATGATCTATGTCCATCTATCAGGAGCTCCAGAACACACATATACAAACAGACCAAGTGTTCCTGCTGTCATGCTCAGGATGTTTAAGAACTTGGCACCCCTCATCTTCTAAATCCTGTCCATGAGCAGAAGAACTGACTGTCATTAGCTCATTCCAGTGCAAGTAAAGCAGGCTGGCTTATAGCTGCACATTGGGTCCCTCACCTCTTCCTTCTCCCTCCATAATAAAATACCTTCATAGCCCTACTCTAAATAGATCTTACAAGGTTAAAACAAAGTTTGCTTTTATGAAGTCTGAGAGGCACCATGAAACTGACTAAAACCAGATTACAGACACTTTAAACTGTTCAAACAGGAAAACGTAAAAAAAATGAAAATCATCATGAATTGCAAAAAGCACTCTAAAATATAGCTTTAAAATTTAACTCTGTTTTAAGAAATGCAAAACTCTGCTGAATATCTAATACTCATGCTGTTTAATTTATTACATTTAAAAATACTGTAAATGTGAAAACACGTTAGCACTTCTGTAGGCATTGTAGATTACATACGATACGAAATAAAATTGTACTGTTGCAAGGGAAAAGAACGAACATCATCAAATGTTAAAAGGTGGAGTTTTTTTAGATTTTTGGTATCTCTTACATTCCTGTATTTCAGTATTTTTAACCCATTAACAAACACACCTCTGATACAAACAGGAGTTAAGGGCAAATACCAAAGTAGTAGACACATAATTCTAAAATATGCTGGGGGCTACTAGATGCTGTTCTGCAAAGCCTAGTTCTACCACAGAATTAATTTAGCTGACACCACAGGTTTTTAAGAACCTTAAAAAGGTTCGGCTTTAGCATTTCAGTGCTAAAAACTGTTGAAATCCTGGGACCCTGCTAATGTGCCATATTCCAACAGGCTATAAAAACCTCATATGCTCCCCTCTATCAGTCTTTCACAGATCATTTAACTTTACAGTTTGTTTACACATCCTTCAGAAACAAACTGTGCAGACACAGATCAGTGAAATATTTTGTGGCAGAATAATGGTGCCAGCGGGAAGTTATTCTGCATTTGCAGCATGCTGAAAAGGGAGGTAAACATCAGAGCAAACCTGGTCACTCTCTGTACTTCAGAATTATAAACAAAAATCAGTCACTGATATCAGATAACACTTGTTCTACCAGCTAGGGCAATTAACAAATTAATAATTTATTTATTATTTATATTTATAGGATTCATAGGAGCCAGTAAAGAGGGGGTGTGACACAAACACCTCAATTTTCATTAGGTCACATTATGCTAACTTTTGCCTTATTTTCAGATATGCAGCAGATTGAGACCACAGAGTTTGAAATTCAGCTTTTTCTCCTTTGGGTTATATTCTGGCATCCTGAAAAGAAAATGTATACTTTCTACACATTGCATCTGTATGTTTCCATTCTCATTTTATTTTCAGTTTATTACTGAGAAGTGTCGGAAAATCAATCCTAAGCACATTACTAAAAATTAAAGACACTAAATTTTTAATTGTAGTTATTCTGATGGAAAATGCAATTCCCCAATAATCAACTTTTTCCAAGGGGAAAATGTCAGTTTTGCTAAATTTATTTTTAGTTTGTTCAATAACAAACTGACAACAGCAATTTTGTTTCCGAGTGCCATAGGATCTGAAGTTTAGGTGCTTCATGCTCTCATTATCCCACATCTGTTAAAATCTCGTGTCCCTCGCTCTCTCATGATGCACCAGTATCTCCTGAGCCACTTGATGTGCAATAGGAGTCACAGGACTAAGCATTTCCCGGGCCCAGTGGAGATCCTCTCACCCTCCAGCCTCCCCTTCATTACATTTACTAGTGACTGGAGAAAGCAAAGGTTTCTCTGTGCACACAAAAGAAGTACGTGGCTGCAAAAATGCACACCATTGTTCTTTCTCTCTGAGACCAACAAGTTATTAATGCACAATCAGCTGGTTGATGTGCACAGTGAGCACAGTTATGCTCTTCGGAAAAGTGTGTAATAGCCAATCGTTCTCTGCGCTTGATGAATTCTACTTGGCTGGAAGTGGTGGGTTTTCCCCATGGTTCTGCGTAATTTTCTTCTTAAGATCTATTTAATAGGTACCCATACTAAGATCTGCATTATTTAGCTAGTAACCATTCCACCAGATCATTTATTCTTGAAGTAACAAGATTATCACCAAAGTATGACAACACCCTAGTTGTTTTGCTAAAATGTAGCCAGCTGATAACTTGATAACACAGGTAGGTAAAACTATTCCCACTGAAAACTGAACATTGTAATAGAAATGATCTTGTTTTAATAAAAAAACACTCTATACTACAACAGACACTACCATATTCCTGTAATAGCATGGGAAATAGCATGTCTTACACAGTTTCTGATTGAGAAAGTAGGACATTGTATTTCTCTGCTCTAGATAAGCTGATAAAAAAAGAAAAATACTGACAAAAATTAGCATGTCTAACCTAATATACTTGAGAGAGATGCTAGAAACAACAGAACTTCTATTTATGTCATTTTTCTTAAGTATTAAAAAGGCTGACGAAATGAAAATCTTGCTGACTATCCAAACATTTCAGTTTCCTCAGTGTCTGCCTTTGGATATACTTTACAGAATTTCAATATTTAAAATTTGGAATATCCTATAGGACAACTTCAACACTCAACTCCAGTTGAGAGTAACTCAAGTCTGACTTCCAATTTCAGTCCCCTTCACATACAAAAACCCTTGAATTCTGTTAACTGGAATTGACTGGCCTTTCAGTTACAATGTATCCACAACTCAAGTCAAAAGTTTGTCAGTTGCCAATTTAAAACCAATCTGTACTTGCAATCAATTATTTTGTGAAGAAGCTTATGTGTTATTTCAGTGCAAGTAGCCTAACTCTACAGCAGTATTTCTCAATTTCAGGTCAGTGGGCAGTTAGTCTAGAAGACAAGGAGCCATAAAATGACATTAAAATATGCCCAACATTTCCACATACCCAAAGGAGTAAAGAAAACAAAATAGGGGAAAATAAAGCGGCAAATCAACAGTGTTCAGCCTAATCTCTCTTTTCATAGTAGCCGAAAAGTTAGTATAGTACTTGCATTAATTTTTCCAAACTATATTAGTTGAACCTTCTCTTTACAAAATTAAGAATGTCTTTTAATTGATAACTGAACATTAAAAACGCATTTCAACTCTATTTGTCTACAGTTATTTAGCACAACAAATACATAACTTCCATATATTTCACCCATGGAAAGAATGCTATATTCTGATCATTTAATTTAACAAACACAGTATACTTAGCACTACCATTCAAAATGTTGGTACAGTAAACATTTTTTAAAATATATTGCAGTATCATGTATTCTACAGTTAAGCTGCATAACAATTATATTTAAATATTTTCTTTCCTAAGGGAGTTCTCAAGAAACTTCCAAAAGTGTTCTCAATGTTGCAAAGATTTTAAGATATATTTCTTTTTTTTTGCACAGCAGGCTACAAAGAGGAGGCTATCACAAAACAAGTTATAGTGTAGGGGTCATGGTACTTAACAAAAAAAAAAAGTATGTGAGCATCATAAAATTGCAGTATATACCAAGGTTGATTTTGGACAAAAATCATTAAAACTAATTGTCTATGATAATCACTTATGTGTAGTCCAGCTTCAGCTTTTCTAAGTACAGATCTGGGATGGAGGAGGACCAGATTTGGCTATGTTTACTGTAACTTACAATTCTATTCACATTTCCACTGTCTTTGTTATGTTAGTCTATCATTAAAAGTTATTTGCATTACATAAAAAGCAAGATGGACTAGTCAGGAATTAAGTTTCCACTGTCATAAGCATTATTACTGTGCCAGAGTTTGTGGTCTAAATTGTCAAAGGTAATACAAGGCTAAATCAACCTACTGCAGAACATTGTTCATGAAAACAAGCACGACTCTAAAGATAGAAAGGCTGAATTGTCTCAGACAAAAGGGACCGCTCATTACATCCTGAAGTCTGTTAGTGCTTGCATCCGGTGGACAGGAATAGTGTAGAATCAGAAATGGAGGACTAAACGTGGTGTGCCAGAAATTCGGCATAACTCATACGTAAAGTGACATGACAGACTTTTTTTTTTCCCCCCAATCTGACACTTTTCTTAGCATTCTTTAATTTGGAGACCCAGCCAGGAGGGAGGAAGGCCTACTTGCTAGGCTGTGAAAAAGGCAGTTCTTTGAGCACAGGGCTAAATCCAAGCCACTGATGAGCAATGGGTCATCTGTTGTGCCTGTGCAGACTATCAGTGAAACCTACAATCAAATTTGGAAAATCAGTGAGGTAGAACAGATAGAGATTTTAAAAGAAAAAAAAAAATCACAGATGAAACACGGAATTCCAATTATTTACTTTCAAAGAATGTCAGATTTAAAATGTTATTTTGTAGAAATAAAATATACTTACGTGTACTGTTAACATCTTATATTCTTGAAGCGAATATCATTTTAAAGACATAAGATTTTTTTTATGTTGTTTTTCCATTTTACCATACTTAATTGAACAATACAATTGTCCCTTGATCTGTTATACACTGGTAGCCAAGTTTCCTTTTCAAAATTCTCAGTATTGTAAAACTTGTGTTGAGGACAACAAGCAAAAACATCCATTCAATTTAAAAAAAGAGTATCTAGCAACATGTATAACCTTACATTTGTATCTGACTTGTCTGATTGAATCACTTAAAAACTCTGCTTCTAGAAGCAAAAGCAGGGGAATTTTAAATGATCTAAGACTGCAGAAACAAATGTTTTTTCAGTACATGTAAAAAGTGAATTACGAAGTTTGCACCTTTTTCAGATACAGGATATGATGTCAACTGCTCTGAAAGAACCACACTCTCCACACTACTCATTTCAGGGCTAATCTGGGAGAGAGCATATCCTTCCCTGGATCCCGAGTAGAGGAAGGACCAAGGTGAAAACAGGACTTCATATACAGTTTCAGCGGCTACCAGCCCTTATGATAAATGCTAATTTTCTGTGGTTTTGAGATTAACTATACCCGTTCCATGCAACATTTGCAAATAAGACAAGTTCATAAAAATAAGAGAAGCCACTTCGCTGATCTTTGTGACTCCTACTTATACTGTAGTTTATATTGAAGTACATCCTTTCTTTCTCTTGCATGTAAATAGCTACCTGCAACACAGCCAGAGTTGAATGATCGTTCAAAATTATAAAACAGATTTATAAAACCCTAGACAGTTCCTTTTGTGATTTATCTCCCTCAAATGTCACTAGATCCATTAAAGGGAAAAAAACTTCAGCAAGAAAACAATTTTAATCAGATGATGCTACAATTTCAGGAAATATTTGAACACTGCAGTGAGACTGGGACTTAGAAGAAAAGGTACTTCAAAAAGAATTAGACGTTATTCTGCAGGAAGCAATGGTAACTCAGGAAAACATATAGGAAACTTTAAAATTTAAATATTCCAAGATTGCTCTTGTCCTGACCTGCATATCTTCCAGTTGGCTTTCCAAAGACTTCTTTAACACCACCAATGCTTTTTCCTCATTTCCAGCATGTTTCAAAGCTTCTTCTAATTGTTGCTTCTCTTCCTGCAATGATATGATTTGATGCGTTAAGAAATAGTGGTAAGGCCTTTCATCTGACATCAGAAGACCTACAGTTAACCAGTACCATTTAAGTAGTGCATGCAAAACTGCAAATACTTAGCAATACATTCACTGGATTCCTTGTACTTCCCATTTCCAGATATCCACGACACAACTCTCACCTGTAAACTGACCTATAAACTATGCTCACTGTTGCCTATCACTGACATCCTCATTTCCAAGCTGAGACTTGCTTTTACACTGCTTTTCACCAGAGAAATCTTTCATAGATCTGCCAGTAAACTGCATCCTGCTTCCTGAAAACCAAGGCTTTGCTTAGTTTTCTAAATGACACTGCCCATCCCTTTATTCTTCAGCTTTTGTTCTTCTACAATGTATTGACCACATCACAAATAGGAAGACGACTACTTCAGGACTTGAGGGGCTTGTTTTCTTGACATACCTCATATCTCTTTATTTTTTCCTTTGCTGAATCTTCTTCTCCTTTCATGTTATTGATTTGGTTGTACAATTCCTTAATTTTACTCTCTAGCTCATCAACTATTCTCTTCAATTGTTCGTTTTCCTCAGTCAGCTCTTTGACTTGATTTTCTAGACTATTTCGCATCTCTTCCACAGCATTCCTTTCACTCTCAAGGACAGCAGCACTCTAGTGAAAATAAATTATGTAATGTTTAAAAAAAAAAAAAGTAAAAATAACGTATGTTGTTTCCTAACACAGGTTTCACCATGGTACCAGAGCAAATATGAATAGGATATAATGTTAAATTGTCAACACAGAATTAACATTAAAATCTGTATGTATTAGAAACTTGTATCATTATTCAGATTACTGCAGGAGAATGAACAAAGAACTGCTTTCCTCTCATGCATAGGTACATGCTAAAGTAACGCACAACCTCTGTACAATCTCGTGTCTCTCATCCACATATTCTTACCTTAACATCTTCCTTCGTATTGGTCCAGATTATTTTCATTATCAAATCCCATTCTTACATATTACCAGGTAACCTAACAGATATCAAGAGCCATGTGGGCCTTTAAGGAGGCCAAGCACCAAGGTACAGCCCTTTACATCCACACAGCTATTTGTGGGGCTGCACAGTGAACCAGCTCTAAGGAATAGAACCAGTTGAAAGAAATCTTTCCCCCCTCGAAAGGGGGAGGAGGAGGATGCTTACCAGAAAAATGCCACAACCCATTCCAAAACACAGTTCCACAAACTGCTGTGCAAACACAGCAGAGCAGATGGTGAATGGGCAGGAACAGGCAGCAGAGGCTGCGAATACCTCACAGTAGTATTGGTGCAGCTCTATCTGCATAGTGTTCAACCACCTCTTCGGACTGTACTTATTCACAAGAAGTTCTGCTTGGTTTTCAGTTGCTGTCTGAGAACGGAAGGAGTTTAGCTACTGAGTTCAATTTGTGTTCAAAAAGATATGCTTTATATATTTTTTCAGAAACTGAAATCAATATAGAGCACAAAGACAAAACTGTAATAAACTATTCATCACACAGTTTATCACGTGATGATAGACTTTATGGCAGGGCAACTGACTGCAGCATGTAACTTTTCAGAGCTAATCACTTAGTCTCACCACTTAACCTCTCTAAAACATGCTCTACCATTTAAAAGGCTCTGCTTTTCCCTTGTTACAGTTAAATTCGACACTTCAGTACTATCGTGGAACCCATGAATGAAAGTATGTTTATACTGTTATACTACACTATATTGCTATAGTATAACACTGACTTGGTAGGTATGTGTAAACATACATTTCCATGGAGTAAAGAGCTGAAAGGATCGAATCTCTGTTCTTCATTGACTTGTCAGTCAGAATTCCCTCCAAAGGAGGGGGAGATAAAATCTGAGATAAAATCTGTAGTTCTTGCTCCTCAGCATTCAGAGTCTGATCTGAAGCAAACCTCTGTATGAGATCTAGCTCTCATGTACAGACCCACTGCCTTCTGCGTTAAGACCTTGAAGAATAATAAGCACACTAGAACTACCATGTGGGTCAATCCAGACTAGATCGTCTCCAATAGCAGCCACAGCAGGTGCTTATGGAAGACAGAACAGGAAGAACAACTACAACACAAGACTTTCCCTATTGCACCCTCCACCTCCTACTGTTTTTTCCTGTAGCAAAGCATCATTCATTAGTTTCTCTAAATCTTTTTTGAATCCATTTGTACCTTTGGCCTCGACAGCGTCTGGTGGCAAAGGATAATTATCCATTAATTACTGAAGCATAGCATTTCTGCATGTGAAATCATGTTTATCTGAGTGAAAACAAAATAAATAATTTGGTGCATCTTTGTAATTAACTATTTTGTAAAATATTTGATGGAAATATGAAAACCACTTTTCAGTTGTCACTTGTGATTGTAGTTCCCAATTCTCCCCTCCCTCCAAAACAGGCTTAAGCAACTTCATATAAGAGGCTGTTTACAAACTGTGCCCTCACTAGATTGTTTTCTAGCAAGCAAGAGCTTTAAAAACATGCAAATTAGTTTGAGAGAGCAGTAACTCAGAGAGCACTCAGGCTGTCTACAGGGCCAACGAACTCATACAAAAACTGGCAACATAAGCAGGCTGACAAGCTCTTTTGAAAATACTGAGAAAACTTTTTTTCCGAGTATACAACTGCTTAAAAAACTCTGAAATAGATCTCCATTGATGCTTTAAATTCTCACATACTTTTCAACAGCAGTTACATATTCCTTTAATTTTTGCTTTTTGCATACTGCGCAGTTTTACTAATTAGCAAGCACTCCACCAGTGGCTCCTTTTTGTCTCCTTTCCAGGTTTTGGAGCAGAGTGAAAGCAGCCGAGGCATGCTGGGGAGCTCAGCGACAGGAATGTTGATTCGGCTGTTCTTTTTCACCCAACCGCCTACACAGGCTGCACCAGAGACGAGCACCACCACAGAGCTGTGCTGCACCTGACCAGTCCAGCACCTCATCTGCCACGTTTCGTGCTACTTTCCCCACACAGGAAGCACTATTTACTCAGAAGAAAGTACACACACATGCACAAAATATAACCAAAACCCATGCATACACACATACATATGTAACTGAATGGGTTCAAAATTAAGTTCAGCCTACATTGATGCAGTCATATACAGAGATCTACTCCAAACTGTCTTTTGCTGTATGTATCTTAGGATACCATTCAAGCCACTCTAAATAAACTACACTGGTATTCTTTTGCCTCCTTCACTATGGATTTCAGTAAGTAAGCAAGATGCAAGCTGAACTTTTATAAAAGGCAGCAAAGTATAAAGGGCAAGTTCCAAGTACTGCCTTCACTAACCTTCCTTAAAACCTTGGAAACAAATTGGGTGTATAAGTAGTACCTGCCTAAAGTTCCAGCTGCCTGTGTGACCAGCACTTAATCAGCAGATCTCCACAGGTCTCTAATGACCTTGGCATTTTTACAAGGGTCATACTTTCACATGAGTGAACTGTTCACAGACACATTATCTGACATATTAAGTACAAAATTCCTTTCTTATACCTTAATGGGCTATGTCTTAAAAGGTACTGATAAAATATATACACATACTTCTTCAAGATCCTAGGAAAACTATTAGCATATATAGGAAGCTTTACTCCTAATTGTAATTGAACTGTGGATATTTTGCTTACACAGCTTGTGGGGAGAGTAGAAGTTTTCTTCGAAATTCAAGTGTTGCAGTACAATATTATTTCATCGTTCTTAAAACCTGTTCTGGATGAGACTGAAAAGACACACAGGGGCATCTATCCTATCAGTTTATCCTGAGACAGTAGTACAATAGTAGTACAGCGGTACAACGCATGGAGGATCACCTTCTGAATAGCATTCAGGATGACATTAGAAAAAACAGCAGTACATGCGTATCTTCAATTCGATAGTGAAATTTAAACAAAGTCAAACCGCACAAGTATCACCTAGATGTGCTAGGTGATGAGAGCCCAGGTATCATTAGAAAGGACACGCAAAGGAAACAAGCACTTTTACACGAGTTGGGGAGAAGCTGTGTGTAGAGATCCCTACTGAACAGTTACGTACGCTTCTGAGCAGCAGCTATCAAATCATACACGGACACTGCTGAACCAGAGATGGATCTTTGGCTATAGAACCCTATTATGTGGGCAGTGAGCACTATGACCATAGGCCCAAGCAACTAGAAGGCAAAATTACTCACATAAAGACAGTAGGTTAGATTTACTGCTTTGTCATTAGAGATGGCCCAGAAGAAATGGCCTACTAAGTTCTGCATGAAATTCCTCTAATAAACCATGCCAGGAGAAGATACGAAAACCACTGCATTGAAACTACAGGAAAATTACGATATATGTTGATGAATTCTGAATGGCAATTATTGTGTTTTGTAGGCTAAAACTGAAAGTGGCAACTCCACAGACAGCTTAAGGTTGAAGAAAGATGGTATTTACTAACGGTCAGTGGTAATCCTAATCTCTTTGATTCTGTCTACATGAGCAGAAAGGCACATCTTTCATTTAAAATTCAGTGACCAACTCACACATTCAAAAAGGAGTTGAATGTTGTTTGCAAAGGCATGAAGCTGGGGCAGGTTAGACTGAAAAAGATGAAAGCAAGATAACTGAACACAATAGGGCTAGTAAGCACAACTGAAAAAAGCATATCTTTTTTGCCCAGACAGGTAAACTTCACATGTGTAAATCATGCTGTGCATCTGTACCCCTTTATTCCAAACATGACTTAATTGTAACGACACTGTACACGAATAACGCGACTGTCCTTAAGGCACAATGATACTACATCAATTAATGATTGCTGTTGTTTCCCATTCATAAAGCATTTACATTGCTACATTTGGTATACGTGGACACTGGAAAAGTTTTGGCAATCATTTTAACTAAGTTTATACAAATTAAGCTCCAAGTAACAGAAACCATAGAAAGGTCAGAAAGTAGTTACTTAAATTCAGTATGAAACTTTAACAAATGTTATTTAATATAACATACACTCTTTAGTTCACTAGATTGTAGAATTGTACTCTTCAAAGAGCTGAAATGTGATTATGTATGTAAACACATGCAAAGCACATAACAAGATACAACTGGTCAAGCAAGATTCTTGAAGACAAGAGCTGGAATGAACTACTGTATATTCTGACATATTTGCCATACCCCACCCCCACCCCCAAAAAAAGGGTGGGGATTATCAAGCATTGAAGTGGACTCTTCGGATCTTAAATGAACATATCTCAGTTCCAAGACTGCAGTTTCTTCCCTTTGGTATATAAGACATGCTTATTCCTTCTTACTCTCACTTGCTTGTTGTGACAATATGTTTTAGTTAATCAACTTTCTAAATTGTGGAGTTATTTTTATTTAAGGTAAAAACCCTGTAGCATTTTCCTTGTCACTTTTGCTTGCCTACATTTTAATTTGTCTTTTCTTCCAATCTGTCTTCACTCTGTCTTCCTGGGCATTCAGTGCCTTTTTCTCCCTACATGTAGTCTATTTCCCAGTCAGATTCCCATCTCTTCTACCCATGAAAGGATAATACCTTCCTCTTAATAGCCGCATCCTTGCAGATTTCTTATACACATTCACATTCATTTATTATTTTTGAACGCATTAAATGTTTCATTATGCTTTCTCAAATGTAGTTTTATCACATTTAAATTCATGTTTTAAGACTGAACAAGCCTCATCAGCAGAGTTAAGCTATGGACAATGGGTAAGGAGTAGATAAATGAAGTCGGCGATGAGTTGTAAATTTCTGAGAAAAAGTTGAAAAACAAAAAAGAGAAACAAAAGACCAAAGGAGCCTGTGTAGAAGAAAGCAAGCATAGTCGTAATGATGAGGTCCCATAATGCAAAGTCCTCTGGGACTGCTTGAAGATAACAACCTACATTTGTTATACAGGTGCTCAGTTCTCCTAAAGGAAGGAAATTTGAAAAGTAAAGGTTAGTTTTAGATGGTACTGATTTATTTCTTTTACTAAATGTCACACACTGCTCAATATAAGCCACAAGCCATAGCTGAAGAGGGCAAAATCATAGGGAGTATCAGTAAATACAGTATTAAGTACAAGATCTGCCATTGAAAACTCAGAAGTTAACATGCTGGATGCTCTATTTATTTCCTCTCATTATAGGGAAATACTGCATTTCTAAAAGAATATTGGTCTTGCACTGTTGTATCAATTTAATTTCAAGTATTTGAAATAAAATTCACTCAAGTCACTGCCACATTTTGTGTGGACATTCAAATTAACTTACATATCCATACAGCATTGGTGCTTACAGACGCATAGTTAATGTGATACATAGACACGGAGTAAATATAAATATACCAATACAGGTGTAGGCAAACAAAACAGATAAAGATAGGCCCCTTACTGTAAGACAGTATCTGCTTATCATCTGTTAACTGCGAACGTTTCCAGTTACAAATTATTTGCAATAGAGTTTAAAATGTTTTTGTTCACTTCTCCCATAAAATAAAACAGCTTCTGCTTTATGATTTTGTCATAGTGCCACGTAAAGGGGCAATTCAGAAAACAGCCTCTGTCTGCACATGTTTATTAGCCCAGCACTGGAACTGATACATGGTACATGTGCACACCAACACATACATTAAAAAAAAATTATTTGAAATCTCTATAATTGAGTTCAATCCTAGTAGCAGTGACTGAATTTATCCTTAGGACTATCATACTAAAAGTAGTTAACAAGATGTTGACAAAGTCCTAATGCAAATTATTGTTCAAAAGAAATGGATAATGACTGTTATTAAAAGACCACAGTGATTATCTCTCTGAATTATAGCAGTATCTTATTGCTGATATTAAATATGGAACATGAAATAATTTCATACAGCCTTCAAATCAAGGCATTAGTTTAGTACCATGGGCTCAAACCACCATATATAAAACAACTTATCAAATCCTAAAAGAAAGGTCAAGTGTGAAAAATCAGTTTCTGACAACAACAACAACAACAGATCACGCATGAAGGAAAATAATCTACTTCATCCAACAAAAAACACTGAAATCTTTTAAAAGAAGTTCTCGTAGATTTTAATTCTGGAGAAATATCAGGTCAAAGTAAACCTTGCACAAACAGCTTAGAAGATTAGTCAACCAGCTTTGTAGGCAAGTACAGATTTTGAATGGCTGGTGTGACATTAGACAAGAAGAATGAAAACTTCTCTCCCAAAATAAAGATATGGGTGGATGCGAGATATACTGGTTTTCCTCAAATATAAATTCTGAAGGTAAAATGTGACAAAACGTTGCCAAATCGACACAATATTCCTGGCACTTCATGTAATTGAAGTAATTATAATCACTTCTGAAGAGTTTAAATATGATGCATCTCTTAAGACAGTTAAAGAATTCTCCCAAATGACAAGTCAACTTGCACGAGTCTACGGAATCCACAGCAAAATGACTGGAATGAACATCTTAAGTAGAATGAAAAAGGATTTGGGAAGATGCAGGACCGGAGAAAGAGTACATTAAAAAAAGGAGCAAAGCAAAGGAGCAGAAGTGGTAAAGATTGTGAGAAATGGGGAAAAGTATCGTACTTGGTAAAATACTGTTTTTTCCAGTAGCAACAAATATCTGTGAAATCTTTGAGGAAAGTCTCATCTTCAACAGCAGTGGGCCAGATAGAAAACTATAAACTCCTATTTACCTCTGGGAGCTTAAATAGCAGAGGACTCCATGTCATCGTTGATGTCACCGTAGAGTTTCATACTTGTATGAATGCATTATTATACATCTTTTAACTAGATGATGCCATACAGCAGCATTTCCGCAGAATCACTAGCTCATTTACAGCGCAAAGCAGGTGATGGTTAGAGAACAAATCAAGGCTACACAGTGAAACAGACTGCTGCTGCAGAAATAGAAAGGAGTGAAATGAATGAAGCAGTAAGAGAAAAAGTGGTTTCACAACCAAGGTAATTGAATGCAGTCCTGGAAGATCTGGACTCTGTTCTTGTCTCTGCGAAAAGGTTCCTACACGATGAAGCAAGTCAGTTAAGCCAAACTTTCCAGAGGCACTCAATAACTGCATGTTCCTTAATTTCCAGTGTGCTTGATTTGAGACCTAGGGTCTGGTTTCCAAAGTGCTGAGTGCATAGCTGCAACTGAAGTCAACAAAAATTGTACTCTGAATGTATCAAGGACTACACACGCTTAACATTATGTCCTAAGCACCTCAAATTGAACAACCAAAACTAACGGATTCTTTTGACAGTAATCTCTCTGCCTCCTACTTTTCTATACATAATATGGGAATTAGATGACTCACAGAACTCACAGATGTTTTGAGAAGATTAAAGCTCATGAAACAATCAATATAATTCTCTTTCCAGATCAAGTTTTGAAAAGTGTATACTGAATGCAGGAACAGACCAAAGTCTGAGCAATGTTGAAAAAATAAATACACTGTTAGAATCAGTCTTCATTAACGAGTACCAAGCTACTTCTAACTTGCAGCAGGAGGGATGAGAAGGCAATGAGAGAATGCATGCTATTTAATTTGGTACGTCCATCTGATCTATAAAGTTTCACCTGGCTTAAGACTGCATGTCTGAGCCCACATGGCTGCTGGAGTTCATAATCTCTCAGAATTTCATTTTCAGCTTCAGGCCTAGGCAAATTAACTCTCAATAAGGGAACAGCAGCAGTGGAATTCAATTCCCTTGCTTCCCATCCATCTCCTTTCGGGTTATTTTGCCCGAGAAAAAATGAATCTAATGAAGTTTGGCTTTGTGTCCTTGTATATAATTATATACACATCCAGAAACATTTTAAAATATATTAAAAATAGTCAAGGCAAGTTTAAACAAAACAATAAAGATTTCTACAACATAGGATTTGGGACAACCTCAACAAGGCAAATGTATTTATCTAGTATCTCACTCTCAATTTGAGTGAAAGTAGTGAACAGCCTTAAAGAATCAGAAGTGAAGCTGTCAGTACAGAAGGCATTCAAATCTTTCCCATCACCCATTACAATATCAAACCCAAAGAAACCAGACAGAGCACATGGGCAGGGTCCTGCAGTTTCAGATGAAATACTCTATTTCAGCTTAAAGAGAGCAAAAAACCTCTTGGATAAGATTGCAGAAAATGTTCTGTGGCTCCACACCTTCTTTTCTACCACACCCTTAACACTGGCCAAGACACACAAGCAGTTATGTAACTGATCATTAAAAATGATTTGGGCTGACTTGGTGCTTCAGCTGGTGAAACTCCTCCTCAGCAATGACTTTGTAGCACAGGAACTTTACAGTCCTTTCACACTACACAGAAGGGTCTGAAGTGAGGGGAAGCTAAGTTATCTCAATCATAGTTTATAAGGATTATTATATTTTGGCTAGATTCAATGTTTGTTAGGCGCAACTCAGCCAAATTTTCTGATAACCTTTAAATTTCCTCTTAGAATCAAGTCCAAAAAGTAAAACTGAATTCAACTAATTAACTGTTCACTCTTTAAATGCCATATTTGAAGCACAAATCTAAAGAATGAATTTCCATTCGAAATGAGCTAGAGCACAAATAAAGCTTTTCTTTGAACAGAAGTAACAGACTTTCATATAGTCATACTTGTAGAATCAAAGTAAATGACATGATAATCTTCCAAAACCTCTTGAAAGAAAGGGAATTGTGTGGCTGCTCCCTTCACTTTCGTCCTAATGTGGAACATTTAAGGTACCAAAGAAGATAGAGTCTGCTGAAGGCAATCCTAAATATCCAGTCACATGGGTCACATTTTAAATTTGATGCTGGAGTAAAGATGGTTAACTTCATGAACTGTACCTAAAAAATTTCATGTGGCCTCAGGGTTTAAGGTCTACCCACCTGTCTCAGCTAATCCTAAGGGTAGCTGTAATGCTCATTACACCTTCAGCAAAGAAAACATCTGAAAAGATCATTATTCAGGTATAGTCATCCAGCTTTTAAAGCTCATGAATGAAAATAATATGTCTTTATTTCTGTTTGTAATTCTGTTTTCACCCCTGCTGTGTAGCTTTGGGCAACACTTTTAACCTCAAGCATTATTCCTTCAAGCAGTTAAAGGTCCTGGGAGAAATAACATGGTAATAATTATATAACTAATAAAATCTCACACCTCTAAAAAAGGAATGTGAAAATTGTTTAAAAGCAAAATGGGGTATTATGTCTACCAAATTAAAAAAAGCTTCTGGAAAAAGAAACTAAATGGCTTTATTTATTACTTTTCTACCTTGCACCAATTATATTTATTCTTCCCATCATTTCAAAAGGAGGCCTAGCCTGCTTCAACACATGACTATGCATTTGGAAGTTAACTATGATTAGTTACCTATTAAAAGGGTCAGTGTGTTTTTATCTCAGTGGGGTACACTGCAACCAACCTGAATTCTCAACTACACTTCAAGAGATTACTCAGTAAGCAAATGCACAAACTTATGAAAAGGTCAGACTATTTTTCTCTCCATTTCAGCCAGAGTCATTCTATTAACTGGTTAAAAATTATTCACTTAGGACAGTTTAGGGACAAGATTTTTTCTTGCCAGGATATTTTCACTGATCTAAGTGGTATCGTATCCTTAGTATTATTTTCAAAATTATTTAGGTTTTGATTTATGAAATGTAATGAAAGATTTAAATGCATATATTTTTTAATTGAGACTGCAACCCTTCTTTACATGGAACTGATTAAACAAAATTTCCTAATATAAGCAGGACCTAACATTCACACAGTTACAATAACCAGAGCCAGGAAAGTATTAACCTCTCAATGAGTAGTTATTTCAGTGTCATATTATCCTCTTAGCTATGTATCACGACATACTCGCATAGGCTCACACTAACAGTTTTGTCAAGGTCAGAAATTGTTGCGAAGACAAGAGTAAAATATTAACTAGCTTCTATGCTCATGTTGTACCCTACTGAATGGACTTATACAGCCACACACTCCGCACACTTATGCAACCAAACATATACTTTCACAGAATAAGCCACCTGTACATATATACACACACAGGCTTCTGCTAATAAGGATTTGAGATCCTCCTGATGATATTAACAACGTATCTGGTACTACAAGCTTTTGCCATTTTTCAGAAACCAAATAAATAAATAAATAGATCTCCCAAACCCAGATTAACTGAAATAGTCCAGGGTGAATTGGATTAACAATTGTTTATAATGACTATCACAGATAAAACAGATGTAGACAGATATATGATGCATGGTGGGAAGAAGCACTATCATATTTGCAGCTGTATTTCTTGAGGATGCTCAGCACATGCCTTTCCCCAGGATTAGCAAGAGCCATGTTAGCCACAAAGGGGTAACAAGCCAACAGGACACGGACTTCATGGCAGCTGCCTTCTGTTTTTCCCCACCTTGTTTAGATATGATACAATCCAACTCAAATAGAACTTTACAGGACAGTTTCGCTCAGATTTTCTTGACTTTAAATGCAGTTAAAAAAAAAAAAACACTTGTAATTTGATGGGACACTGTGTCTGTAGCCTCCTTTTTACAGCATTACTTTAGGAGAAGCCAGTGCAGATTTGTTTTTTGGTGCACTTGCACAAACATATGTCCCTGCCAAACAAATGGAAATGGAAGATCAGAGGAGCTGTAACTTAAAACCTTTCTTTACCACCAAAGACAAAGTCACTAGGTTGCATCTTTGGTGTGCTTCTGCAGCACGTTTATTTTTCTAGCTGACAGCACAGCTAATATTCCACAACTCGTTTAGCATTTCATTTAATGGGTGCCTAAAAACACACATGATGCTATTACCAAACAACTTCCTTTCCATACACAGAACAGAAATTCATGACAAAACAAATCATATCTGTGTCCCAGGTTTTCCATATACACTTCTAAATGTATGTTTACAATGGTGATGCACCTCTGTGCACCCTCTCTTCCCTCACCTCGTTTGTGGGATCACACTGGAACTGGATCAGAAATGTACCTGGCTTAAAAACGAAACCCTAGAGACCAGTAAAGGAGGGAAGAAAATAAAGAAGTGAGATAAGTCTTTTTTGTGGTTTTGGGTTTTTTGGTTTTGGGGTTTTTTCTTCTCCCGGTAAGCCAAGTCAATCCACTGATCCACTGTACCATGTGGCCTCACAAAAATTTGACAACATGCAACAAGCTACTAAGGAGAGAGGGAATTTCCTAAGCTAGCGTTCTTACCAAGAGTTTCATATCATGAAGTGGTTTCAGGCTATGTGCAAATGAGAAATACCAAATATTGCAGGTGGTAAGGACACATGAAAGGACACGGGAGAAACAACGGGAGAAGTGTGAAGAAGAACAGCAATGGAAACATAAGTACCCCTGTCATCCTTTGGTTCAGCTCTGCCACTAAATCTTTTCAGTATCCCCAAAGTACCAGTGAACTTAGAAGTAAATTACCTTGTGGATGACTTTTGGACCCCAAAACACAGCTTAAGTAGATTACTGTTACTCAAACTCACTTAATGGCATGACACCGATTTTTCTTACATGGGATTCAGGTTGTTTATTATCAAGGTGTCCAAAGTGGTTAAAACCATAACTTTGTTGCTGTTAGTGGAGTGCACAAATAAAGACATTCACGAACTGTCTGTATACGTCACTAGATGCAATTTCCATGGAAACACTGGCTTGGACTAGTCACTCCACTGCCCATTGACTCTATACAGTTTAGATCAGTAACTACCTGGCTTCTATCATATATACCAAAAAGTGTTATCTCAACATGGCAACAGCTGCCTCAGGCCAAGAGAAAGGGAAAATCCACTAGCGATATTTTAAATCCTTGTTCATCTTCTCTAAATCCTTTCCAACTGTACTCTATCTTGCTTGAGGTGAGTGGACCAGAATTAGACACAACATTCAGGATGCAGATGCAGGTGAGTTACAAATATCTATATACAGGAGCATAATGATGTTCTTAAGTTCAAATAATTCCTATAACTTCCTGCTTTGATGCTATCAAGCTGATGTTTTTATAGAGCTATCTACTGTAACACCAAGATTTCACCTTAGAGTGGCAGAAGTTAGTTTGAGGACTATCATTTTATATGTAAAATTTTAAATTATTTTTCCCTGTGTATCACTTCATAGTTCTATACACTAAATTTACCTGTCAGTTTATGGACCAAACTTCTAGTTTCATACAGACTCTCTGCAAAGCTTCACAATCAGTTAACGTCTTCACTTTACCCACAATAACTTAGGCACTTAGGTCACCGTTATTGGTTTTGTACAGCATTGTTCTACAATAGCTTCTCAGGTATACTAAGCTTAGTTATGTTTCATTTAAATTTAAACTATATAAGTCAGGCCATATTTACAAATAAGACTTAAACAGTATATATCAGTATCATTTACAACACTTCAGCTCGTTCTTGTTATCCTTTGCTATTAAAGAATATTTCCTTCTGATCTACGTGGGAGATTTTTAATGCTAGCTTTGAAGAAGAAACCTGATACTATCAGGTCAGGCAGAAAAGACACAGTATTCACAACCACCTAATACACATCCAAAAAAAGGAAGTTATCAAAGCTTCTTCTCATCTGTGATACATGATACTTAATATTATTTTAAACAGAGGCAATACCTATGTAGTCTGTAAGGCGCAGAACGTACCTACTGTCTTCTGCTGTTCCTACCACTTGCTCTGATAAAATCCCTTCTTCCCTTTAGTCACACCACATGTCTTAACACATGCCTATCTGTTATAGTTCACATGACCACAAGCTTCATTGCATTCTTCAAGTGCATTGATAAATGAAACAGCTTCTAAAGTTTGTTTGTCTGTTCCACCACTTTGTGGATCAGGTCAGAAGTATAACAGACACTGAATAAGTCAGTCAAGGTCAGCTGGATAAGCCTCAAGGTCAGATAGATAAGCCTCGTCAAAGTGGTGGTTTTTAATGTGATGGTTACAGACTTCTCTGAACAATGTAATTTGTGCAGCCTGCTTCTCAAAACAGGTCACAATTTGACAGCGCTGTGCAGTTAGCAACTGCACTTTCCTGAGCTGATACGATTTCAGTGGAATTTGAACAGTACGAACTGCAGTTTGCTGCAACCTTTTACCTACAGTATCGTATTCCAACTAGTTCCAAATTTTGCTGAAACAACAGCCCTTCATCTACACTGGCAGCAAATTCATGGCTAAGTAATACAATTTTGGCCCCTAATGTGTCGGAGGTTCATATTAAACAATGTAAATTTTTATACTACACTAAAACCAGGAGGGGATTCTTAATTGTTTCTCCGATAGAACTTGTAGTGATAAACTCATCCCTTTTTAGTTAGGGAGGCATTCATTTATCAATTTATTACTAAGTTAAATGCCTTTATTATCGCACAGAGATACGTTAAGGAAGCAGAAACTTTTTACTGTTGTTACATGGAAAACAATTTGGTCACAGTTTTATTAAACAAGCATTAAAGAAAGAACAATCTAGGTATCTCAGTAAAAACACACGCAAATATAAAAGACAAAAATGACTTGGAAAGGTAAACTGTAGCAAAGAAAATGTAAATCTTAAGATTAACAGAAATAAAACTTAATTCACTATTTCGATACCACTGAGCTTCATATAGCAATCTCTCCCTCTCAAAGAAAAAAAGAAAGAAAAAAAAAAAAGACACCCTACTACTACCACATCAGTGAGCAGGAAAACAGAATTGCCTATGAAATATCCTCCTCTGCTCTCCCATCAGATAACCTTGACTATGTTTCTAACGTGATCTGAAACAGATCCATGTGGCAGTCTAATTACACAGACTAAATGCTCTCTACAGTATGTGCCAACCTACCTGATGCCGCCAGTTGCCAAAAATTCTGTTGATTAAACACTGGCACATAAAACAGATTAATTATAGGACCAATAATTTTCATTGTACATAAGATTGTTCGTTACTGTAGAGTCTTTCTCCCTGCAGAGACTGGTTATACTTTTCTCATAGATGATATATTAAATACAACAACTAATATCAGGCAGCAGGCATATAGCTAATGTTGTGCTTTAAAAATCATTAAGGATATTAACACCAGAGATGAAGATACTTCTAAATGAACCTGATAAGTTTTCCTTAAATTAAAAACAACACAAAATCACTTAAAGAAAAATGGGAAGAGCAGAACTTGGGCTTACAGCAACATTAATTAAATTTCACTTTTGAACATCTTATTAAATTTACTATTAGACAGACTGTGCCATGCAAGAACAGCTATTTATAACTATCCCTAAGCCACAGCAACCCAGTCATAGAGCCGTTTCCCAGACTATGTTATTGTTATACCAAACAGACTACTCTTTCATTTCTTGTCAGTCGTAATTACAGTTCCATAATTGAAATACAGTAAATTACCATGCGGTACCTTTGAAAGATGGTTCACTGAGGTTAAGCTGTCACTACAATTACTGTATAATAAAAAATGATGATTTTAAATGCTCTAGTTTTCTCTCAAAGAAAAAATATGAATTTAGTTCAAGTAGCTCAGATGAGGCAGGTACTTCCAGGATGATGTAAACAACAAAAAACAACAAATTTAAGCAAAGCCAAACTATCTCAAGTAGAAATGCTAAGCTGTATAAATAAACTGCTGCATATAAACTTTAACTGCTCAGGAAAATTGCACATTTAAAAACAATTCTTTACAAGAATACTCTTTATCAGAATTCACAATCTTACAATATCTATCTAACATTTTCCATAGGAGCTTCATAAAGCTTAAGAGACTTCTTTCAAGTTTAATTTTAGTTCAATTCTACATTATGTTTTCAGACATGACTATGGGATAACTACAACTCACCTAACACCAAGGAGATATGGGTAAAAGGTATAAACTAGAACACCAAGGAGGTGTGGGAAAAGGCATAAACTAGCACAAACATTTCTAAGCATAAAACTGGATCTATAATTTTGACTTTCACATTGGTCAAGGAGAGCTTGCTTTTAGAAATTTCCTCAACTATTTGACACAAACATAAAATGAAAAAAGACACAAATAACTGTCACTATAAAAATAATACTCAAAATTTTGTAAGAACTGTTTCCTTACAAAAATATTCCAATAAATTGCTAGCTGCTGTCTCTGCAAGGACAACTTCACAAAGGACATATTTTGGAAAAGAGTACCAGATATATACTTCTGCAAACTGTCCTTATTCTCCCCAACAAAGACTGCCTGATCATGCTGGAAAAGGCAATTCTTTCAGTCCTCTTCTCCTCCTCCTCCCTGGTTCCAGCCACCCACTCCCTGCTGTTTCCCTTTTGCTAGCATTCATTTGACCATTTAGTTATCAAGATCAACTCAGATCAGAAAAGGGGAGAGAAAAGGAAAGAAAGCAAAAATAGAGAAGCCCTGCCAGATGCTCCAAAACTGTAATTTCAGGAGCATCAGTGGCAAAGCACAGTGGCACTCCTCAGGCCATTCTCAGTGTTTCATTCTACTCTGCCCAAGACAAGCAAATGGTCCTCAGCACCATTCTCCCGTCCATTCTCTCTCAAAAGTTTGTGATGAAGCAAAACTAAGCATGTAGTAAATAACTGTTTGAAGAAAGGACCACAACTTCAGCTCTGATAAAGAATCAAAGCACTAAATAACTGTATGAAATTAGACTTATTTTCAGCAGCTAAGAATCTCCTAGCCCAAATCTTTACCCATATGCTTTGCCAAGAAAAAATTAGGATCTGAAAGCATGCAGTACACTACATCCGTGATAGGTATGATTTTTCTCTGTAAAGATTATTTGTAATTAATTATTTCACCTCTGTTACTTTCTCCAGGCTCTGCTGTAGATTCAGCAATTCTTTATCATGTTGCTCTTTAATTTTATCCATCTCCATGTCATGGCTAGACACTTCTTCTTTTAGTGCTCCTTTTAAAGCTGTAAGCTCTCGCTCTCTCTTTCTCAGTATCTCTTCTTGTTGATCCTTTGCTACTAATACTTCTTGCAGATCCTGCTTCATTTGCATCAGCTCCTAAAAAACATTAAAAACAAAATTAAACACAAATAGCACCAATGACTCCAATAACTGGGAATTAAGGCAACACATAAGAAGTTTCTTAACAACTCTGCATATGTTGCAGTATGCTAAAACTATCAGTGTTAACAAACAGATATAGCATTTCCATTCTCAGATCAATTCTCTTTCATGTTCATGAAAAATATTAAGTTCCCAGGTACTACTGAGATAATGCTATTGACCGTGGTGTTAACATGATGTTCATGTAACAAGTAATTCTTAAATTATACAGTTATACAGTACAGCTACTGTGCAACTCAAGATATGCTGAGAATAATTCCCAAAGGAGAAATTAACTGTTCCATTTGTGTTGCAGAGAAGAAAAGCATTTCAGTATAAGCCCCACAGGGCCAACTTTATTTCTTGTACGACTGATGCATCATTTACAGCTTTTATAGAAAGCTATGGATTTACTAAAACCCAAGATTATTAGAAGTATTAATGTATAACGGATACTTTATACAACGGGTCGAAAGATCTGATACCACAAAACTAAGAAAAGATTTTCATAATGTGTGTTATACTGTCTGCAAATAAAGCAGGAGTCAAAGTAAGGTTACAATTTAACAGCTCCCTCAGTCTCACCTCCACTAGCAAAGAAGAAAAGCCTTTTTATTTCTCACATTGCAGGAGAAGTGAACCCAATGATAATTCCTTGTTGGCTTTTCCATTGAAAAGAAGAGAGAAAGCTACTTCTGCAAGTTAAAATAGTCCAACTTCCTGAGCTGCTGAAGGCAAAACAAGTGCTTCCCAACTGAGTCCATGCCTCCATACCCTTTCTCTTCCCACTGTGTTTCCCCTAGAAGTCATTTCCCCTGTCCAAATTGCTGGGAAGGAAGCGTAGAGTCAGTGACTCTCCGGTGGACAGCCTTCACCTCTGCTGCACTTGGCTCAGCCCAAACTTCCAACTGTCTACCACGCAGAGTACTAGCTTAATACTTAAGATCCTTAACAACTGGCATCAGAATCAAATTATGCAGATACAATATTGCTTTGTATTTCTGTAATTTTACTTTTAACTTTGTAGCCAGATACTCAGTCCTTTATTTTAGAAGCATAAACCTAATATCTTTAGCTCTTACCTATTAACAGGGAAGGTCTCCCAGGGATCTGACAGGCACTACTACTCTGTTCCTGGAGAACTCCAAATTTACTTACAGGGTGAAGTGTCAGAGTGAGAACTCTGCAACATGTGCCAGTAAGTTAGGAACAAGCAGGGTAAGTGCTTTCTAGCAAGCTGTGAGGGTTGGGTGGCTCGGGTAAATTTGGGTGCCAAGAAGGCAGAAGTAGGGTAGACTCTGTTGGAAGGTCAAAGTGCCTCCAGGTATTTGTGATGTGGGAAAAGCCGGCTCATAACTTATCTTTCTCATGATGATGGTACTTTGCTATAATGAAAACTATATACCCATGCTCTTACGTTTAGTAGCATTTTTCAATTAGCTCTGATGTTATAACCCTCAGGTGGTATGTTCTTGCTTTCCCTTCTCTCAGTTCTTGTTGTTGGCAGCTGGATGGTGCATTAAAGAACTTTTTCCACCATCTGTCTTTTGTTTCTGTCTTTTAAATGGGTATTGTTGTTACTATTCCCTACATTTAAATCATGCCATGGTACCAACTGTATTTCCCATTTTTCCTGCTGTCTTCAGCTTTTTGAAATTATGGCCTTGCCTGAAAGGAACCAAGTAGTTAGAATTTGGTCTTTATTCTTGGATCAATCATGAAATTGTAACTTTAAACAAGTCACATTCAGACAATATGCCATTCTGTATAACTGCATATTTCATTGTGTAAATTAAAATACTGCTTATAGTCCTCATGTGGTTTATGTGAGTACCAATTAATTGTTATGAAATTCTTCAGTGAACATTCCACAGCCATTGATCATAGGATTACGGTAAAATCCTGGACCACACATTTTTCTGTTTTCCATCTGTCACTGTAAAAATCTATCTTTTCATGTTCAGACCTTCAGGACATAAAGGAAGGAATTCACCTTGAAGAATGGCTGCACTGCACGTTTGTAGGCACAAACTACACAGTTTGTGGGCATATTTTTCATGTCTACCAAAAGAACACAAACAAACTTTTAATTCTCACAGCAGCAGCACTGGACAACTCAGTTGTCCCTCATCCATAAGTTATTTCTTCTCCTTTTCTGTAAAATAGTAGAGCTTATACATTGTATTCTTTTTAGTGCTAATCTAGCTATTTTAACATGCCCTCTTAAGTCTTTTACTAATCTTAAATTACTTTGGATAGATCAAATGGGAAAAGCTAAAGCATGTGTTTCTTCTACTCTATCTCAGTCCCCACTTTTTGTACATTTTTTGACCTTTTGATCCTTTTTCTAGTACTTTTTTCACTAACCTCAATCAGAACTTCCTTCTCCCCTTCATCAGTATGTTTTGCATTGTCCAGTTCATCATGCATTTCAGACAGCTGGTCCTGAAGATCTCTGATCTCAGTTTGGTATTGTTCCCGCTCCATCTTCACTTGAAAAAGCCTCATCAGGAAAAAGAAAAAAAATATATATATTTTTTTTAATTCATAGAAATGCTAATTTGTTCTTCCAAATACTAAAAAGATATGAGTATCTATTCCCATGCTCCCCACCAGGTAACGGGATAGAATGAGGCAAAGCAACGATATGTCAGAGGGGTAAAAATGAGAACTCTTTTTAATATTTAAATGGAAAGTTTGTGGAGTTTTTTTGACCTAGCACACAGACAATTGTCTTGACTAGAGTGCTCAAGCATTTCTGTATTTTAAAGACTGAACTATACCTTATGGCTATGAAATATTAAAAACAATTTGCATTTAGAAGAAGACTATGAATCCAGCAATCTTGCTTTTACTTCAAGATATTTTAAAAATACTCAATTTTTAAACAGATTAAATACTTCCTATAATAATAAATGCCATTCTGTATGATTCCATTCATCTAAACGGTTTAAGAAAAGGAAAAAATTCCAATGAATAAGTTTTCTAGAACAAACTCACTCCTCTAGGTTCTGTCTAAGTTCCTTCTCACTCTCCTCCAGCCGCTTTTGTAAGGCATCTTTTTCACATATACTTTCATCAAGTTGCAACTGAAGTTCTTTCAGGGTTGCTCGTGTAGCATCTCTTTCTTCTTTGGCATTTTGCTGATTCTAAATTGTGTACACCGAAAGTTAAGCAAGATAATAAACTAAGCATAAAGAAATTAAAGGCTCGTTTATTATGATATAAAAATAGCCATCTCAAGACTTTGTTATTTTCAATTGTAAAATTGTTTATTAAGTTATGAATATTAAAACACATAAAGCACAGCTTTTGAATTTTTATGAGAAACAAGGAAAGAGAAGTCTCTTCAGAATTAACTAAAGAATTTCAAGTATATTGGTTCTTATCACAGACTCAAAATGGAAGCCAACCTGTCCCTCTCATGCCTTTAAAGCACAGTTGTACTTAGCTACTTTGCATTCAGTAGTGAAAATTAATGCTGTAATTAATAAACAGCAGTTACATAAGTAATACAGTCTGTCTCCCATTCCATATACATCTCCCTGCAGCCAACAGATTTTAATATCTACCTCTGCAGATTTAAGAAAATTTTTGTACATGTGCCTAATATTTTTATTCACTGCTCCAAACTCCCTCTCAAATACTACTAAGAAAGAGATCTCTTAAAAAGTGTAACTATGCTATGAGCAGCTATACTTAAAATAAGAAGTCTTCTGTAAAAGCACAGGTATGTCTGGATGAAAAAGAACATGAAGCACAATGATCCCAAGTATCTGATACACCCATAAACGCATTTCAGGCGCTCATAGAAGAACATTAACATGCTTTTATCTAAAACTTACCGGTTACCCCACAGGATGTTTTAGAAGCCACTCAATGCAACAAATATTATGTTCCAAACCCTTAACTACATAAGCACCAACAGCGTACAAAACATTCCCAATATGTAGTCTCAGATAGAATACTTAGTGAAAATTGAACAAAATATATCATTTTCTTCTGTACAAGATTGAGTAGGTTCATTAGTTGTCACTTATTTAGAGAAGCATATTTGAAACATTCAAAAGCTTTCCAGCAACAAAATGCAGTACCCTAATTTCTAGATCCAGTTTTTTCTGCAATTCTTCCACCTTCCTTTCAAGTTCTGTTTTTTGTTCCGACAAAGCTTTCACTTCAGCTGAAGAATCAGAAACCTACAATTAAATAGAGATGCTTATTCCAACAAATTCGAGATGTTTGCTGACAATTTCCTTTTAAAACTTAAAATAAAACCACAAGCAAGGCTTATAAAGTATTGCATCAAACACCTGAGCTCACCTGGGACTTTTCATATGGGTCAAGCCAAGCTAATATTTTCAAAAAAAACATGATTTGATTTTCATATAACTTCTTAGTAATTGCTCAAAGAATGTTGCCAATAATACAGAAAATACTGAAAACCTAAAAAAAAAAAAAAAATCAAACTAGGCAACATCTGAATTAAATCACTAATACTTGGGGCCAAACTTCACTTTGCGATATCACTGATAACACTCAGAAAGGCGCGTGTGTGTGCGCGCACGCATGTCTGTGCGCACGTGTGTCTGTCTGTGAACAGATTTTCAACCTCTGTTTCTTGTAATTATTCACGTGCTTTATATTTGTATTTTAATTCCTTATAGGCCAGGATAAAATAACTACCAAAAGTAAGCATTTAGTCCTTTTTATGTTATCATTGCAACAACTGGGAATTTCTTCACTTTTTCTTTTTAATTGAAAAACTAGTGCATCACTTATCAGGAAACAATAACTTTTTAATAGGCAGCTTATCAAATGATGTTATTGTAACATAGCTTTTAAATAATATCCTAGATTACTGCTATTTTAACATTACACACCAAAATACTCTCTCCTCATACATACCAATTTTCATCATTAATATGAGAAGATGCTCCAATATTATTTTTAAAAGCTGTGTATATTAGCTTTTTCTTTGGTCCAACAACCCTTCGTTCATAAGATTTACTGTTAAGCTTTCATCTCTCTCTTCATCTAATATGTAGAAGCAAAATGAACCCTAAGATGGCCCTCATGGCAGATTCCTTTACATTCTGTTTTAGCTGTTACCAGAAAGTCTTCCCACAAGGCTGATTCAGTAAAGAACTTAAGTGTGAGATTATCATTAATCTACACTACTGGGGGACTACAAGAACACTCTCACTGAAATCAGTGATGGGATACACATATTTGAGGCAGAACATGTTTAAGCACTCCTTGTAAGAGAGGTGCAAAACATTCTTCAAATTTATACTTATGTATCTTTGCAAACTGTGCACCTCAAAGATATCCTAAGCAAATTACCAGATTTAGACAACCTAAAGGTCTGTGTTTGAACGCTGCATCACTATGAAACAAATGAAAATAATTAATTATTTACCTGTGCATTTCCAGCAGCTCTTGACTTTAACGTCTGAATTTTCTCAAAAACCAAGTTGACTTTCCTCTTTGTGGCATCATCATTATCAGCACTTCTGAAACACAGACACAGTGTAAGTGAGCAATGATACGACCAGAGACACTATTTTGTCAGCACAAAAACAAATTCAAAGTATCCAAACTATTGAAAATCATCACCACAAAAACCTACTAAAAACAAGTCAGAAATTATCTTAACCATTATTTCATTAAGTCATCTAAAATAAGGTTGTTAAAAATTTTAATTGCAAATGTTTCCAAAAAATAAATAATAATTAAAAAAAAAAATCACTGAACTCTTTAATTACAATTCTTTTCTACAAGACAATGGCTGTGAAAAGACAGGTATTCAGCATGTATACCATTCAAAAAACATACTGAAATTAAAAGTAATTACTACTAGTTTCTTCAAGTCCTGACTACTGCACAATAAAATCTCTCTTAAACAGCTACCAGAAACTGCTACATCAGTAAGAAACTTCAAGGATGCACAGAAATTTAAGTGTATCACATATATTTTAATTCATTTGTCCTTCCTTCCTCATCTTTAAATAAGTTATCATTAGAAAACACAAAAGTCAAAAAAAAAGGATACAAGTGGAGAAAGGATTTAATACACAGCAACAAAAGAACTTCTGTCAAACTAAGAAATGCAAGCACTTTTTTTTTAAACAAGCTTAAATTATCTTTTTTTTTTTCTTTTTTTTTAACCACTAAGCTCACATGAGGTATGATTCAAACTTCACAAACCTGCTTATCACAGGAAGTTCACTTCCAGAAGTATTTAAAAGAAAAAATCAGATTCTGATTCACAATTTCCAGGTACATTTAACCAGATCCTGAACAATACCTCATGTAAGTCCTGACTGCATGGGTATGTTGAAATCCTATAGTGCCTTAAAGGATAAAGCTGAGATACACAGTTATGAAGTAGTCATTTCATTTTGTTATAGTTTTGATTTTACAGTTTCAAATCTTAAACATAGTAGAAAATAAATGTTGAGAAGATACAATTTCCCCTCTAGGAGTTAACTATGTTTACTAACCCTTCTTTAAGGTAATTGTACAGGATCTGCTTAGCTGTCTCTTCATTTGTTTGCTGTGCAAGATCTTGCTGGCCTTTTAAGAGATCAGGAGTTGCCTAAAAGAAAAAGATAAAATGTCAAAAAAAAAAAAAAAAAGTATGAAGGTTTGCAAATACAACTTTTACAATCAAAATTCTCTGTTCTGTTCTATTATAAAGAAATATACTTACTGTGGACCTCCTTGTCCCCACCATATTCATTCACTCAAACAAGAATGAGACTGTTTTCAAAAATATGTTTTGTACAGCCTCATCCAGGGGATTACTTTTTGTATTTACAATTCTCCAGAACAATCCTGCTATCCCATTCAGAAGGATTACATGATAGGAGTTTGCTCTACTGAGGAACAGAAAAATATACATCTAACAATATGACAGCTTTAGTATACTACAGTGCAAAATACAACTTAAAGAGTAAATTCAAAATTACCTGTATACTGGGGACGGATGAAAATGTTTTTACAGAAATCTTCTTGGCTCCTGTATCTGGTGGAACTGTAAATCGGTTTGGCAACAACAGAGTAGAAGTTACTGTTTTAACTTCCTCACTCTTACTCTGTCCTGGGAGTGTAGATGACCTAAACATGAAGCTCTCAGCATTAGTTCTATTTTGTTTATGATACTGCAAAGAATTGAAATGGCTGTTCTGAATGTCTTTATTGGGCATTTGCAGTTTTACAGTACTTTGAGCTGAAACTTTCATCTCTGTGGAAGGCAACTTCTGATCTCTAGGTATCTGCTTATGATGGCAAACTTCAGATGGTCTTAGCAAGTGCTCAGTTGACTTACCCAAGCTTTTACTGAATTCATGCAAATAATCTGAATTTACCTCAAGGCCTAATGACAAGGCACTATCAACACTTCTTGATCTTTTACGATCATCTGGATGAATCTTATTCCTTTTTCCCATCCTACCTCTTCTCTGAGGATCAACTTTCTTATCAAACTTTTCAATTAGTTGATCTACTCCTGGCAGCGAACCAGTGTCAATATCACGGCCAGTTCCAGGCAAAAATGGAATATACCTTCTGTTTTCATGCCGATTAACATTGTCTGCATAGATGGCATACTCTTGGTCATCAAGTAAAAATTTGTACAAGGAATTTGCAGAAGTAGGAGTAGCTGATGAGGATGATGATCTTCGTGAGTCATCCAACACTGGCCCAGCTGAATCTTGTCTGCGGAAAGGAAGAACATCTGGTCTAGGTTTCCTTGTTTCCAGATGAGGACTAACACATGAGGATCCTCCTGTGGATGAAAATGAATCTGAAACATGTACTTCATTGGGACTGGTCACGCTACTGGGACAATCCAATGTCTGCTTATTTTGGTCTTCCACTGACCTGTTCAAGTGTATTTTTTTTGCACTTGCTTTGGTTGACTCTGCAAGATATGGATTTGTTTTCTGTAGGGACACTACTTTGGATGAGGAAATCCAAGGCCTTGCTTCAGTTTTACCTTCATCTGCAAAAGACGTAGATTTACTGCACATAGAAGATTGGTAAGTATCCAAGTTCAAGTTATTTTTTTCAGGATCATAAGGCTGTAAAAGCTCAGGATGTCTTTGAAAGTTCAATAAATTGGTGGATTTCAGTGCCCCATCTCTAAAATTCGATATTCCATTTTCTTTTTCATCCATATTGGTTGTTTTTAGGCTTTTAAACACAGAGGGTTGCAGATGCTGGGTTCCAGGAAACTTTGTGTGTTCACTGCTTTTGTCCTCCAACTTAAAAGCAGTATCAGAGTCTGTAGTTGGCTTACGTATAGTCTGAGAAATGACCTGCTGTTCTTTTCCAGATGGAGGACGATTTTCTGACAAACATCCTTCTGTATTGTTTAGTACTATGTAAGGATGTCCATCAATTCCTTGGACTCTAATACTGACACCATAAGACCCTACCTTAGAATTTTGTGCGCTGCTAGTTTTTTGAGTCTCCTCATTGGCAAGTTCAAGAGTAACTTCATAGTCCTGCTGCACGTGCTTAAAGCCAGCAAAATACGGCTCCATGACTATCAGAGGATTGTAGCTGTGCAGAAAAAGTATATATTTCTAATTAATTGTTTAAAATACTTCAGATTCTTTTATTAATTGCTTTATTCAGCCATTCAGTGTGACTCTGAAAATTAAGTGATATGCAGTGAAATTAATACATAACCTCAAAGTGACCACATTGTGAAACAAAGACAAATGGCTGACTGACAGATTCTGGGTCAACGACATTTTATGAATGTAAATATTATGAAATAACACTGGTGCAAGATTACCTACTTATAGCTCCCGCTAGTTGCTTTGAAATCAAAATATTTCAAATATAAGCAAGTCTAGTATTTTCTGAGTTAACGCATCCTTTATTTTCGTAATCTCCACTGTATTTACTGAAAGAGTGTACCTTCACAAACCAAAGGTCATTTTACAGCCAGCAGTTAGTATCAGCCATACTCACACCTAAATGTAAGCCCAGGAGAGTAAAACAAGCAGGCAGTTTTAGTTTACCAGTTCAAGGTAACTAAAGCACTGCAAGGAAGGTCAATATCCTCATGCCTCTAATTGTGCTTTTTATCTGCTTTCTCAACTTTTGTTTTAGAAATGGAAATGTGTCACTGTTTCCTCTTTGTCTCCCCATGTCCTGTAAAACCTTTTATGTCACTATCATATTTTATAGCAAAAATATTATTTGTTTCTAAGCACATCGGAAAATAAACTTTTTCATCTACTACCTCATTGTCATCCGTAAGTATAAACTACGCTACAAATTAATTTAACAATCTGATTGTGGGTTTTTTCCAGAAAACTCCAGCTGGTGTTTTAAAACAGATACTTTGTGGAACAACAGAAACGGAAAAATACTTTTAGTATTTCCAAAGCTGATAGTTCATTTTTCAGGAAAAACAGAAATGCTAACTCAATGCTATATGTGCCAAAACTGTTTCAAGTCTAGAAAACAACAAATTAAACCCTACTTGCACTTTAAATACTAAATCCTGCTCTTTCTTTCTGCAGGCACTGTTTTCTGGGTGGTTTTACTTCACCATCAGTTGTGTATTATGAGCAAATAGCCAACTGGTTAGCTACTCATGGCAGAGGTAACGCGGCAACATTAAGAGTTGTGTCTATAGAAGACTGGAACAGAAGAGGGTAACCGACTTGATATGAAACCTGAAAGGAGTAAACTTTTGAACGAAGCTGGAGACTTGAGTACTGACAACGAGATCACTAAAAAAAGGTGAATAACTGACATCCAAGGGGAAACTGAAACAATAGTATCACCCCTTAAAAAACAAGCCTCTACAGCCAGTTCCATTCTTCTTATGTATCTCAGCGTGAACCATCTTCCTCAGATACTCTAATCAGCAGCAGAATTACCATTTTCTCACAGTGAATTAAAAAGCTTGACTTGATACTAGTAACACGCTAGTCTCCAGCCAATTCCTCTTCTTTCTAACATGCCAGCTCCCCTGAAAAGCCTTCTCCTCTCCCTAAAAAATCACCCCAGGTATTCCTCAACTGCAAATTCCCTTAATCTGAAGGAATCAGCATGTTCTTCCCAAGACACAAGGCTAGACATTAATTGATTGTTTTAATGAAGGAAAAAAATAAAGCGGTCTCCATGTCAAAGTTTTCCTTAGATAAAAAAAATTTGGTAAACTAGTTATCACAGGAGTTCACTTCACTTAGTAAAGGGAAATAAAATAAACGCCATGAATCTGATCTCAATTTATGATTTCCTGCAGTAGGAAGAGAAACAGAACAAAGAGAAAAGCACGGATGAGCCAGCGAAGGCCAAGGGAAGTGCAGAAATGAAAGGGGAAGAACAATGGAAGGAAACACAAGTACCAATACACTTCATTGTCTTGGGTCTCCATTCTATAGATTTCTCCATAGTATTTGACCTTCTTTTCTGATTACTTACAACATCTCACATTAATTACACTGTTTCTGCGAATAAGCAGAGGAAAAATGGCAAATACAAATGGCAGAAGCTGATTTTAATCACTCAGAAGTCAATGAAGAGAACCCCATTGATCTGCTGGGTTTTTGATGAGGGCACTGAAATCTGCTACTGAGCTGCACTGGTGCTGGCTGAGACAGCAATGAAAGAAAAACAGATAATGCTGTACAGAGTTGTAACTTAAAAAAGACATACACTAAAACAAAACAGGCTACACAAATCTAATAAATGGTTATGCTGAAGCTGGAAAAAGAATGCAGGCTCTCCACTCTGTTCTTTAAACTATTGAGCGGATCCAAATTAACAGGGTTTTTTTCCCTCCAACAGAAACACCAATGTCTTGGTATATTTTTTTGTTTCAAAGCAACAAAAATAAAGTAATTTTAAAAAATCCTAATTACTTTTGAATAAAATAAACATTTTGAAGCTTTTATTCTTTCAATTTTTATAAGATGTTGATCTGGAGTTACTACTTCAAATATGTTAGGAAATATTCAAAATTTACATCATTACTAGTTTTAGCCTATGGTTGTCTGGGAAGAAAAGAAATCAATGTCACCAAGGCATGATCTAAAGTTCTAAAACAGTGAGAATTTCTTAAATAAATTTTTTTTTCAAAACCAGAAAAATGATCAATCCTCACTACATCTAAAAAAAATTAGTAAGACAGCTAGTGTTACAACATATACTTCAGATGAACAAGTATACATCTGAGCATCATTAGCTAAAATTCAGACTCCATTAATTAAATCCATCTTTCAATGCTGAACTAAATTTAGACTCCAATATTACAAAAAAAATCCTTAATTTTCCCACTTTACATTCCAGTTCACATGGTGACAGAAATAATTTGCCACGCTCAGTCTGAATGCAAAAAGATGCACTCAGTTCTAGCTAGGCCTGATCATACCTCAAAACCAGTGGGGGGGAAAATATTCATTCATAATTTTGATTGTTAAAATATGTGTTTGTTATCAACTATTTCACCACTGAACTTTCTACAGATGTTCTCTGTCCCATACTCCCACATTCCTCCTTGTGTTTTCAGGTGTTCTAACAGTCCTCCATGCCATCATTCCCAAGTGTCTTTCCTGTATGTAACTCACTTAAGCATTAGCACTACAGAAATCAACATATCTGGAAAAAAAAAAAAACCACAAAGATTTAAAAGAGGAAGCTTTGAACTAATTCTAGTGTTGTTCTTTTTTTCCTATATTTATAGGCCTTTTACATTTTCAACTCAGACCTATTACACAGTTTTTACTGAACAAGAGCACTCTAGCAGAAAAAGAGTATGTACTTCAAATATAAGAAATAAGTCCATATCATACTGATATGTTGGACAATGTATTATGTTGACTGATACTACTATCAAAATTGAACAGACCAAAATCCAGACGTGAAAAACCACTGTGGTTCAGAAAATGTGTACTGGTCCTGCTATTCAAATATTTGGAGGCTTTACTTAGTCTTCATATTTTGTTAGACGTCAAGCCACAGTAGATGACATCCCACAAACTACATACTGTATTATCAAAGTGTCTTTTGTACAACATATGAAAATTGTAAACATTGGGGGGTTATTAAAAAAATGTTAACTGTTTAATTACAGTTACATTTATATTTTTATGCACACATTATACAGTCTGCATCTCAGGCTTTGGCAGGCATGCAGCAACAGATTAAGATGAGAGGCCTGAAGCTACTACTCTCCCATCTGTCTGCCCCACTCCTCGGACGGATGTCACCATCTCAAAAATGGGGGCATCTGAATCATTCATGAGGCTACATCTCAGCCACCAAAATTTGCAGCCTGGCATGCTAAGGTAAATGCAATTAGTCTCGTTTTTCCATGCTACAAATGACTGAAATTCTGGCCTGTGACAAAGGGGAGGAGCTGGCAGCTGGGTGCACTGGCAACTACAACTGCCTGCTTTTAATCCTCTGTAAGCCTGCTGCAGCCCTCAAAGGTCAGGAGAGAACAGTTTGTTTATTGCTAAGCTTATGAAAAGAGGTTAGATACTTTAACAGTAGTTAAGAAGAGATTTTTTCCTATTTCTGGGGCTGCTTATTGTCTCCTTGTAGGTACTTGTTAAAGGCAGAAGCTTTTTCTTCTTTAACACAGGGAGACAAATTCAAAGATCGGGATTTCTGCCATACCAGTTACTTTTAAACAGTAGAGTCTTGTTAGTAATTTTATTTGCAGTCTCAAAAGACTTTAAAAAAAAAGATATGATTTTCAGAAAATACAGAAGCAGTGATTCTGCAAAAGTTCTTAATTAGTTAAAAGACAATCTTTCTATTATTTTATAAAACCAATTTTTATCTCCTATTTGTGAAGTAAATGTTATCACAACAGCTTGTACCAGTCAAGCAGGACATAAGAAATAACTACTTTAACAAATTATTTTCTTTTGAAAATATTCCATTTGCTAAAATGATGGAGAATATTTATAGTTAAGGATATACAACCAGCAATATAGTTCTGAGATGAAAAGTTCAGCTGCAGTTTAGAACAATGACAGTACGTTGTCGTCATCTGATTGGTAACTTTATCTGCTGTTCACAGCAAGCCAAATTTTACTGAGCAACGAAGTTTCACCTGAAAACTTGAGAACAGTCCAGAAAAACAAATAGCCTGACTTTCTACTGTTACATGGTATTAACTTAAGCAGCTGGATTTACTAATTACCAAGCTCAGTAAATCCAGTCATTATCTCAAGGAAGTTTAAAAGAACACCGAATTAAAGATCCAGGAAACCTAGTCAGACACAAGCGAAGCAAATGTACTCCACTAGGTAACGCACAGTTCTACAAGTATCATTGGAGAGGATATTCCCTGGATACCTACACTTTTTTTGAAATTTCAACAAAAAAGTCATTTTCAATCAAATACCTCCCTGAAAACTGGAAAGAGCTGAAAGAAACAGATTTCAGAAATGAGTTTTCCATCGATTCAGCCTGAGCTTGCAGGTCTTTGGATCTACACATACACACATATGTGGCCTTTCCTCACTTTGAAATCTAGTGAAAATTGTGCATAGTTCCTGCTTCATTAGGCTACAGGATCAAATTGCTTAAAAATTCAGAATATGTTGGTTTGAATGATACTTTACTTCAACTTAGCATTTTCCCAACCAGCTTAAAACACCGTAGGCCACAACATGCTGCCACTGAAAGCCATAGTTCTGGCACTCCGCTGCTCTCAGCTGCACATTCCCCTTGCTCCTTTGGTGACAGTGCCAGCCACTGTGCAGCCACTCGGCAACCCAGATCACCTTTACTGATCCACCAAAAAATGGGTAGTTTTCTATCAGATCAGCGAGTAGGGCACCAGGGGATGATGGGATCATCCACTTTGGCAGAAAAATGAACTCAGACTAGCCTGAGGCCAATCACAAAATCCCAGACTGAATTTGTGTTTTAGCCCCATTTTCAGGGGACAGAAACCTTTAAGCACTTCTGCAAACAAAAAGATTTGCACAGAAAGCTGTTCGGGCATTTGGGCTTGCATATTTCTTTTCAAAATAGCCTTCACAAAGGGCCTTAAACACTTATTTTTAAAAAAATATTGGCCTCCACAGTGCACACGGAAGTCCCACATTTTATCACTACTCAGAAATGGCTTCATTTTTCTTAACAAATTATTCTGTCCAAAAATTGAAACTATGACTTTTTTTTTTTTAATTAAAAAAAAACTTGTCAGGAGAGGGTCTCGTGTCTGAAAATCCAGTACTCTACACTGCAAGCTATATTCTCTAACAGTTTGTTCTTCAGTGGTGATATGATACTTTACAAACTACCATGGGAGTGGAACACTGAAAGTTTAACAGGTCAAAAACTTCTAAATGCCTGCAAAACATGCCCTTTCACAGCTGCTATCACCTATTTAAAAGCTAGCTACCAGTAGTTATTTGAGATCCTGCCCTGTAAGAAAGAAAACCCCTGTAATTTGCTCTCCTTGCCAACAAAAAAAAAAGAAAAGAGTGCCTTTGAGAAACATATTCCTGTCCCAGAGATGTCCCCTCTCCCTGGCAGCTCTGCAGCGCTCCTAACACTACAGCATCAGAGAGGCAGGGAATTACAGCTGCTCATCGGTAACAGCTCTTCCTCAGCCAAATCTACAAGCCAGACTTGTCCAAAAATGCAGCTTTCCAAATCCCATGCTTAGCATATGCAGCTCGCTCACCTGTCCCCTGCCTCATGCACACTCATTACCAAGTGTGCCTCTAACACATCTGCAGTAAAGCACCCTGCACTCTTTCTGCTTCCAGCATGTGGGCTGACTAATTTTCCTAGCGCTGGATAGCCAGGACTCCTGCAAAGGTGTTGACCAGCATTTGGGGGCACTAGCAGATATATTCCCTGGCCTCCTCCTTGAGCGACACATCCTTCATAAGCGTTGGCGCACACATACGTATATGCTCCTTAGCATGTATCTAGTAAGTGCACCAGCCCTCTCTCACATACAGAAATATGGAAAAATGTAAAGAATCTCACCTTTCCACTTTTTCCATTGCACTAGAATGATTATCTCTTGATGACAGAAACATAGAAACTCCTTTGTATCCAATATCATAATCCTGAAACTCCTAAGACTGAACCAGGCAAAGATTCTTCAGTAAAGAAAGATTAGGCATATCTTTCAGAATTTGTACAATTCCAAAAATTTCAAGATACTGAAGGCTAACTGATCAAATTAAATTTTCATTCCATGCAAGTTACTTCCAACACACACACAAAAAGATGAAATAATTCGCTGGCCCATACTACTTAATCAGTGCTTTAAAACTGGACTCACTATACTGGATTAGATTTCTAACCCATCAAGTGCAGTATTCCACCTCTGAAAGTGGATTACCCCACCTGTGCCAGAAGAATTTATTTGGAACTGGAGAGAAATATGAAAGAAGAGACACAATTGATATATTAATGGAGTGTTGATTTAGCAGTATATATTCCTTCTTGCCTCTCATATTAATCAATTGATACACTTGGTATTAATGAATGCCCTAAGGTACAAGATCTGAATAATCTAATTTTGACAGGTGGACAAAACTACTGTTAACTTTTAAAACTCAGCTGCAGCATTTAAATTTCAGATGGCTTTGTAAATCTGACAGAACTCTATTTAGGAACACATTCAGGACCCATAGGCCTCCTGCTATCAAAGACAACTCCACACAACATTGCATGTAAGCCTATGCAATATGCAACACTAACTTAAAATCTTAAAAAATTTGTTACATCTCCACCCACCCACTTCTCTTTGAAGCCTTTCAGAATTTCACTCATCTAATAGTCAGTAACCTTCCAAATTCATAAATTAACAATGCATAAACATCTGCTCTCTCTGCCTGTTATTGATTTAATCAAATGCCCTTGCCCTCATTTTATTTAGCTCTTTATCTAATTCTTGCTATTGGACTGATGAAAAAGGATGCGAAAGCTGTAGAATGATATAGAAAAATTTAAGCTTACACAGCTTTATCCATACTTTTTTTTTTTTTTAAATGAGGGATGTAACAATTTATGGATGTTTACTCCAGGTTTTTCACATATGCACAGCAAAATGCCAGGAAGAAACTACAAAACTTGTCCTCCAACTTTACATAAAATTGAGCTTACTCTCCAAGCTAAATAAGAGATTCTCCACGCAGCTGACTATTCACAAAGCAGCAGCTACAAAGGCAACCTGGGTGTTAGGGCAATAATAAACGATAGTGCTACGGAAAAAAAAGCACAGGAAATAACTCTGGGAGAGAAGAGGAAGGAAAACTTGCATACTGTGAGGGCAGAGAAAAGGAAACAGAAGATAATTCATGGAAAGACCAAATGCTGTAATGTTTTTACACTTGGTAGAACACAATCTCACAAACACGCCTTGCAAGCATGAGAGAAAGCTGCATTACTGTCAATCCTACCTACAATCGGAGGGTTCTGCAATGGGAAAATGGGTGTGGCTGCTGTCTACTCCTTTTAGTCTATATGGAGGATGGCTCTGGGCAGCTGAGTTCACTTGATCTTCTGCTTACAGAGGAGCAGAATAGAGAAAAGGGAAATTTGAAAGTGCTAGGTATGTGTCTGTAAAATGGCATAGGTGAACCACAGTCATGATGCAAGCTGACAATATCTAGCAATAGACAGTCCTCTGAAATGACCAGCTCACCATCTTTCCAGGATGTTCCTTCTCCCCAGTTAAGATTTTTTTTCACTTGAAGCATATTTTCAGTCTATATAAAATTATATATATATATCTAGAAGCCACTCCCTGCAATTACTAGAAAGTAAATCATGACAGCTACAGAACCCAAGAAAACTTCCAGATCAGTTTCTTTTTGTCCCTATACTAACAGTCTGTAAACTACCATTTGCTTCCTAATGGTCAAAATTCCAGAGTTTCAAAAGGCCTACCCAGAGATTTTCTGCAATATATCACATAATAACTCAGTATGGGGGCCTCTAGCAGGCAGCTGTGGAATAAAACGAACCTGAGAGAGAATTATTTTATGCTTAGTCAACTTTTCTGATGACAGCACCAAAGACCTAGCTAAAGCTTCTATTCATGAAGAACTGAAAAACAGACCACTGAGTTTTAATATAGTCACTCCATTTACAAGCCGCCAGAAGGCTTTATGTCCCACCTCTTCTTCCTACCTATTGGAATGAAAAACACTGACAAATTCCATGCTTGAAAAATCATGGGCTGCTGGAAACTCAAGCCATATGACATGCATTATTCACAGCTCTAAAGAAGTGCAAGTGTTATAGGTGCACTGGCACGACAGACCAAATCAAGGTACCTTTTCAGCCTTGAAGACACAGACAGAATAAATCCTACATATTTCAAAGCCATATAGCAATTTATATTCTTCCAAAATGCTATGTATAAATGAAATGCACAACCTATTCTAAACTTGAGTGCTGAAATCCCATCTACCACCTTAGGTAGAGTCCTTCCTCATGCAGTCCCTGCATGCATCTGCACTCCTTACAGGTGCCGTGCAAGGGGAGAAAAACCAGCACTTGATCTGCTGCAATCCTTTACAGCCCCCAGGACTGCAAATTCACATTTCACCGTTACCAGCAAAAAACTTCATACCAGTTGTCAGCTCAGGCTGTCTGTGGTGCCTGTGTAGAGAAGTAAATGTTAGAGGACTTTGCATCCACACTGGGCACTGAGATTATGCAATGTTTAACCTGGTTCCCCCAGGAAGGAAACTACTTCAAGTGCAGCTGTGGTGCCCTCACATGCACTCCACAATACTCCCAAGAATTGGCACAATGTATGCTTGCACCACACAGAACGCCTCTACTGTACTAAATCACAACATGCAGACTCACCATGTAGTCTGCACAACAAATTAGGAACGTGCAGCTCTTGGCTACTACTTTTCTTGGCCAGTAAGTCCTCTGTGTTGTTTGTAACCCCTTCACTTATTATCAGGTATCTCAGCAATCCTTATTCACGTTTCTGGTACCAGTTGTTTTTCTGTCACCAACTAACTCTGAAGTCTGCTGCCTGAGTAATCGCCACAGCCACAAGAATCACAAAGCCAGGAAACAGACCCACAGCTACGTGTACGTGATCCAGCTACTTACAGCTGGTCAGATAATCCACTGAAAAAGGCAGTTGCTGCATAATCAAAAATTTCTATAAAAATACCTTTTTTTCCTCAAAATATTTAATGTTGAGTAAAGTCAAAATGCAACATTCATTTCAGTTTTTTTTAATCCAAACCAGAATATTTTGCACTTCTTCTGACCTAAAACATAAAAAAAAAAAAAAAAAAAACCAGCAAGAACAACAAAAAATTATCTCCTTATGAAAGGAATAATTCCAGCATTCACATCAGGATCCATACAGGTCCATGCCTCCCATAAATACAACGTGTTTTTTTTCTTTGACCAAGATGTGATTAAATACAGTAGTTACATGGCTCTGGGTGCATAATGAAAAGTGGGGTCCAGTCATGAACACTGACCCATATCTCTTATATTGATTTCAGTTAACAATCAAGGGATGATAGGTCAGAATTTCCTGAAGGATGAAAACTCCAAATATCATTTTTCTTTCATGGCCATTAGTGGAAGCAGTCACATTTAGCTAGCATGGATTACACAAATTATTTTACCAACTTCCCCTGAAAAGCGGTGTAGCAAAGCATCTTGGATTTGTTGCCTTAGAGATGAGAATTTCGGTTTCAGTTCTGCCGAAATATTAAACAACTTTACCCAGATGCTGAACCTATAAAACAAAAGATTGATAGTCACCTCTTCAAGGACAGGAAGAGAGTTGTGGTTATTGAAGACTGGGAATGGAAGGAAACGTCGACAGCAGTTAGAGCAAATGCTGGGCCTAAAACTGCTCTTCCTTTGGCTTACAGCTTGGTTAATATTCCTACCGGCTGAAAAATGTTGCGTGTGAGAAAGTCTCACTCTCTCAAAATGCAAAACACCTTGTTAGTCCTATGAAAGTATGTGACAGATCAGCCAAATGCTTGAGCTCACAGGTTTTGTTAGTTTATTTACATTTTTTTCAGAAAGGAAATTCTGTTTCAATTGTTGTAAGTCAATAACAAGACATCTTGGCAGATCCTCAGGTCTCATAAATTGTCAAAGTTTAATTGAAGATAAGGACATAATATATACCCCGTTTTCTTAACCTGCTATATATTAATTCAACTAGTCATAATTTTACAGGATTTATTCCCAGAAGAAATATAGCATTACCTACTGAGCTTGCTTACTGGGTGAAAACTAAAGCCTTAATTTTTGTTCATCACAAAAATGTTTGAAAACTCATTTATTCCACAATATGCTAAACTGTATTTCCCTTGAAATATATACTCTGCATCATTAGTTAAAAAACTCTTTTTCTTTATTAAAATAATGGATTTCTAGATTCTCCCAAATTCTAAACAAGACACAATCAGAAACTAAAGGCAAATTAAAATTCTACTAACACAGAAGTCAATTTGTATCTGTAATATAGTTCTAAAAGACCAATTCACGTCATCTGCCTCCACTAGTCTCAGGCCATGTATACTATGGTATACAGTTAAGCCACCGGAGGAACATGGAAAGTTGCCTTTTTTTAATAGTTATATTGGTTCAAGTCTTCTTTGGACATAGACACCTGTATAGGCATACTCATATCACTATACTGCTCCATTTTTCACAGAGAGTAATATATACCTGTAAAAGCTCTTTTATGCCAGTATCGCTGCATCCAATCTACTGGGGTTATCTACTTGCACTTTAAGTATACTGACACCATTACAGTACAATTAGCATTTATAAACTTCAAATACAGAAAACAAGCAAACAACAAAACGTTGTAATTATTTATCTCCGTGGTTAATTATATACAGATGATCTGACCACATTCAATTTTTCCTTCATTTTATGACAAACTTGCAAGAGAGATGGAAAGAAAAACATATCAACAAAATCACCAACAGGAATTTTTATTTTATATATTCTCCTCCAGTTTATCAAATCATAAATGTTCATTTCTACTGAAGAAATTCAGAAACATCAACTGAGCGACACAAGGATACTTAGAGGTTCTAAATGCAGCTTGTGATTTCAAATACAATAGCTGGTTTGTATCCAAACATCTAATACTATAGTTACTCCACAAGATATTCTATGTTGTTTTACTACATTTTCCTCCAATTGTCAGCATTAGAAGCTTTACATTTTGTTGCAAAGGAAATAATCGTAATATAACCCAATTATATCATTATCGTTTAAATAAAGAGTACCCTGTGCATATTTCCAGAGGTTGCTGCAAAAATCTCAAGCTCGTTAAAAAGTCTTTTAGAAAGCCTTTCTCAAAGAAATGGAAACAGAGTTAGAGCCAGCTTTGTTAAATAAGTTTTGCCAGTACTTCAAGGACACAAAATTCTTTTTTAGTATTATCTAAAATGATGTTCCCCTACTCAAAAAAAATATATATTCCTTTGTTTTAGATGTTCACATCACTGGACCTTCTCCACAATATCTCCACCCAACAAAAATATAATCTTGTCTACACTAATTACAGTTAAAACAACACAACTGAGCTAAAATAGATGCAATCAGTGTAACTTTGATTATACCAGTGTAGCTTATTCCCAAACAGAAATAAGACTGAACTATATTAGTACAATTGCATGCAGAGAGTGAGGTGTATTATTACACCTATATAAAGACACAAGAAAAGAAGGGTTAATCTCTAAGGAAGTGCAACTATTTAAGTACAAAAACTATATGTAAAATAGACTTTAGGAGTCCGATTTATACAGCCAAGATAGATTCAAGCTGGTTATGGCTCCAATTTTTCTATTGTTAAGCTTTGTCTTAATTATCATTGTATTTTTTAAACACTTGGCTTTATACCCATGTAGTTTCTTTCAACTAACTCAACCATGCATTTTAAATTTAAATATGCAGTCAGAGCCGTGGGCCTTGAGCCCAGCCACCATGAGACAACAAGATGATATCATCATATTCAGCCTGGGAAGCATAGGCTGGTAGAGAGCAGAGGCCAGATACTCCACAGAGGAAAGGAGCTTCACGGGGCCTGCCAAGAGAAGCAGCTCTGGGAAGGCCTTACCAAGCCGGCGCAGCCAAGGCTGCCTAGTGTGGAGCCTCCTTGCACACTGAGCACAAGTTTAACCAGCTTCGCAAGCTACCGCTCTTCTCACCCTCACGCTGGAATTGCATGATTGCTGGGGGGGAATGAGAGAGATGGGACTGCTTCTTTATGAGGCTTAAAGTGCTTGTGGAATTATAATGTAACACTACATCCCAACTGTTCTCGCAAACAAAGGCTCCTACGGCTGGACCAATTACAGGAGCCAGACATTTGTTCTCTGGGTGGAACAGCTAATGATCTGCAAATGACTGTATGAAGGCATATCTCAACCCATCAACAGCTTCAGCAAGGCCTAACAACATATTCTGAGCTAGATTCACATCACTGAAAGCACTCCCCCATAGCCGTAAAAAAAAATTTATCCGTTTTTGCATTATGCTTTATGTTGAGATGGCTCACAATTCATTTTCCACTTTTAACTTTGAGTGCTTTTATGTGCATAAAATACATTTTTCCCCTTCTAACAAACTTCAGTAGCTCTCAAAAACATCTTTCAACATAATTTAAAATAGGGCTGAAGCATTCCTAATGGCTGATAAGTACTTACAAGACTTCTGCAAGAGTGTATGCGTGCACACACAGAAAAACACATACACACATACAAGTATGAATGAATGCGTAAGCATGGGCAGCCAAGCCAGTGAGTCTCATTTTTGTAGTATAATTATATAGTTTTAAAATCAACATTTTAGTTTCATTAAAATGGTGCATGTTATTTACCTAAAACTTAATAATTCTTAAGTTCTGCAAATGCCTGAAGTCAAACTCCTGTCATGCGCAGACTGCTGAGAGTCATGCGGCCACTTGAATATTAATGATGCCTAGCACACCTGCCTGGCAAAGCACGGGCACCCTTGCAGAAAGGGGCAGCTGTGCTAATAATTCAGGCATGTTCCAACCTTACCAATCTTGATGATGGTTTTTAAGTGAAAGTGATTTCTAAGAAGCTTCTCTCATCACCATTATTCCTCACTGCTCTCTGACTTCACCAAAATCAAGCACCGAAAAAAGTACTATAGAATATTCATTTTAGATTTGATACTGTCTGGTTAATGTATCTCAAAAATACAAAAGATGGAACAACTTATTTTAAAAAACAGAGTTCATCTTGGCTAAAAATTTAGTTATAGGGATACATGGAAAAACTATACTAGGTATTTCAAATGTTTGACTACGGATTTCACCATTCATTCTATTTCACATAAAACAGAAGTTTTTGTATTACGCCTACGCTTGGATAAATTTCTTCCAAGAAGGCTGCCAGCTCTGTTGGCAGAGATGGTACAAGGTCACAGCAAATGCACTGAGCTCTAATCCCAAACAGTGGTGACTCCATGACTACCACTTCACTAAATCTTCAACCCATGCATTCCTAGCTTGTCAATTCCTCAGGTTTAAACATTAAATTGTCATATTCAGCCATACTGAAAAATATTACCATTTAAATTTAACTCCACTCAGAGAGGCAAGGCCAAAATAGTTTCTGAAATGTGTTAATGTTTCCAGTTAAACATGTCCGAAACAGTCACTCTATGAGCACACAAAATACCTACTCTCCTGCAACAGCCTGGTAAGATAACATTCTCCAACAGGGTTAGAAACATCCTTTTGCCAAAAGAGGACAGAGAACACACAAACATTTTTTTCTTTAGCACATACTACCAACACAGCCTTCAAGACTTGGGAAAAAAAAACACGTAAACTTCCAAACCGAAGCTGAGGATGAGTTAAAACTACCACCTCCCTCAGAATGCAGTTTGTTGAGAACATGGCTTCAGCAACAAAACTAGAGAAATTCTAACATCTTCACCTCATCCTGGCCATTCATGATGTAGTTCTTCTTCATCTCTATATCATACAGAGGCAGCTTTTTGTAAAGCCCAGTTGTGAACCATGTCACTGAACTGGTAAGGTAGAAGATAACCTCCTCCCATCGAAAAAAGGAACGGGATGCGGGGCAGAGAGGAGAGGGAGAAGAAGAAGGACACATACTTCTAAGCCTACTTCATCTTAATACAAAGGCAGTATGTAACTCAAAAATTTCTGCTGCTGTTCAGAATTGCATACACAGGCTACAGAAGTGAGGAAACTGGTCTATCTTTTTACTTTTCATTGCCGTTTTTCAGAAAGCTGCTGGCATCAGTGATCTTGACCAGATTCTTGCTAATTCTTCTCCAGCAACACAAGTAGGCGCTGCCCTGGATTGAAAATCATTTTGCATAATCGGGCTTACATGCTTGGTATTAATACAGGCATTTTCAGGTTACCATCTCAGTGAAAGGGCCAGGTAATAAAGACGACATCAAAAAGCAGAAATGGTTAAACTTCAAGCTGCAGAAACTACACCAGTCTATTTTCAGTTAATTTCTGACATCAACAGAATCATTTGGCCCAAAAATACATAGGGTAGCTATTTTAAAATAATAACGTGCCCACCATGATGTAGGCTGAACGAACGCCTTGCAACAAACCTTTGCAAAAATGTTCATCTCGCATTGCTCCATGACAAAAGATTTAAATATTTAAGTTTGAGGTCATGCCATTTCACCTACACATTTCAGATGACACTGCAGACACTAGACAAACCAGTTTCACCAATACCCCAAGAAATATCAACTTCCTATTACACAATACAGGACAAGAGAAGGAACACAAGCATACTGTCATCCATTCTTTTTTTCTGCTTCGCCATCCTTTTATTGAGGTAAAATTCTTTACACAGGATCCATAACTGCACCACAGACCAGGTTTGCAGAAAACTAAATTCCACATCTTCCATATCTATCCTGTCAGGGGAAACCCTAAGCGCGTTCTCCAACATTTTGCTAGCGACAGTGAGAAACTAAAAACGCAGTTAGCAGAAATTAAAAAATGCTCAACTGCTTGGAGACAATCAGGCAGCCTAAACATGACGTCTCTTAGATTTAGAATAAGCATAAAGCAATCAAGTCAGATACTGAGAACAAAAACAGTTGTGTTACACACACCCATACACAACACAGTCTCTTCGGGAGAGCACCACAAATTCTGTAAGCAAACAGGTTAGCGATGATTACCCCTCCCTTTTCATTGCTATTATAACGTTACTGACATTCACTAAAACAATCCCCCCAGTTGTGTATTTGCAATTGAAGTGGGGTTTGGAAACAGTTAATGTCATCTGCAATTCAAGGAACTTTTCCAGTGATCGATACATTTGAAAAACACCACTAAATATTAAATACATACATGTATACATGTAAAGTTATTAATTTTCATAAAATATTTAATCTGAATCACTGCTTTTTTTTAGTTCGTATCAAGTTTGTTAAAAAGATCACCTTTCTTAACATGACAGACGACTTCTTCATGTAATATGCTGCTTACCACACTACTAAGAGTACACTCCAATACTGTATGAAAAGTTTTAATTTTCATTTATAACCTTTTCAAAAGAAACAAAAATCCTGACGACAAACTTACACTGTAATATAAAAACCTACCAGCGATTTTGTATGCTTTTATTTTAATCAGCAATCACCATAGTACACATTATGTGCACAGTGGAATTTATTCTGGGTCTAACGTGGGGGAAAAAAAGATGAGACAATTCAACGACATTTCTAGAAAATATAACTCTTAAATGATTATTCTTGCTAGTCAAATGATTTTTCACAAACCACCAAGAAGAGGTTACCAGTGGTTTGGTTCTCCCATCTTAATTACATTTTTACAAAAGTTTCAAAGTTCTGTTAAAACCAGCTCTATAGAGCAAAGCTTAAATATGAGCATGTGACAGAATTTGTTGTCAGAATAAGCATCAGACACTGAATCTGTCAAATTTATATGGGTATACCACAAATCCTTATATCCTAGGCGATTTCTGATTCATCTACAGGATTCATCTTACATAAGTGTGTGCAAGTCAAACACACTGTAGATGTTCAGATATATAAAAGCACCTTCAAGGGTAAGTTTCCAATATTTCTACTTTGATAATTATTCCAACTATATTGCAGTGATTTTTTTTTAATATTTTGCCCCGAAAAAAAGAAATCAGAGTGTAAAGCGAAATCACATGCAAAAAAAAAAAAAAAACCAGGAGAAAGATAAAAGCCGTAACAACTGTTCTTCTTCCGCCAACTGCAAATGCTTATCCAAATTCACCGCACAGCCCCCGCCGCCGCCCTCATCTCCCGATAAAGTTGTCACCGCGGGGGCGGGAGACAAATCCCACCCGCTGCCGGCAGCAGCCACAAACGGCCGAGGCGCCGCTCGCAGCCCCCCCCGGGAGAACGAGCCCGCACGGCGCGGGCACGCCCTTCGGCAAAAGAAACAACCCAACGAACCAAAAGAGCCCAAAACACAAGGCTAATTCGCGGAATAAAGAGGGAGACGCAGAAGTCGGGGCGCCCCTGACTGAGGAATGCCAGGAATCCCCGGAGGAATGTGCGCGGCGGGAGGGCGGGGGGCGCCCAGCCCCGCTCCGTTCACCTGAAGCCACGGGCCGGGCCGCCACCTTCCCGCCGCAGTCTCGGCGAAGGAGGCGACGGCGCCGCCGCCCCCCGCCGCGGGCTGGAGCCCCCCGCGCCCACCCGGCCCCCGGCACGCCCGCGGCGGCAGTCAGGCGTCGCTGGATCCCCGCGCGGCGCCCGGAGCTCCCCCCGCCCCTGCCCGCGCCGCCGCCGCTCTCCTCACCCGTCCCGGGCCGCCTCGCCCTGTGCCGCGGGCGCCCCGTCAACTCCGCGCCGCGCTCGCCGCCGCCCCCGCCCCCGCCCGGGCCAGGCGCGCTCGCAGCCGGAGCCGAGCGCCGACTGCCCGCCCCCTCCTGCGGGGGAGGGGGCGCCGGAGCGGCCGCGCCGAGGAGGGGCCGGGCGGGGGGCGCTCCCTCAGGTGAGCGGGGGGCGGGCGAGCGGCCACCTCGCGCGCTGCCGCCGTTTCCCGCCCCGCCCCGCGGCCGTTGCGCGCCTGAGGGCAGCGCGGCGCGCGCGACTCCTCGGGCCGCGGCCGTTGCGCGCCTGAGGGCAGCGCGGCGCGCGGGGCTTCCCGGGCCGCGGTCCTCGCAGCCGCGCGGCGCCAACTGCCGGCGCCACCTCGCCCGGCGCCCCGGGGGCCCAACCGAGCCCCCAGCCCCGGTGCTCCCGGCCGGGGGGGGGGGACGTTTCTGCGGGCAGCGCGGCGGAGGTAAGCGGGGGCTGGGGGAACCGCGGCTCCCCAGGACGCCCCCGGGCTCTCTTCAGCGGTTTGGATGGTTTTCGCAACATCTTCCACCAGGCCAGAGGTATCACTGAGAGGTGTTCCCAGATTTCCAGAAAATTCTATCCATGTGGGGCGACTTGAAGCGCTGCTGTGCTGCAGTGTGTCCCCCTCAGCCCATGCGCAGGGGAAGGCTACCTGCCGAGGGCCCTGGTTTTAAAAGTATGGCATACAACACATCCATGAGTGAATGTAAGCATCTCAAAAGAACCAGGCCTCTGTTAACCCTTTCCACCCTCAGAAATTTGTTCTCAGGGTTTAATTGAAACAGCTAAAACAAACAGCAGCATTGTCTGAAAAAAAGGCTATAGTAAGTACACTCAAATGCAAAATGTAATGATAGGCCCATGTCTAGAACAGAGAGAGAAACGTAAGGCAGTTAACATGAGAAGGAAGAATTCAGTATATGAGCTGTGAAAACCACTTACAAAGTTGTTGTATAGAGCAGTATGTATAGGCACACATCCTCTCCCAAATCCAGCTGTGCTGGATTCGCTCCTCACAAATCTGGCACTTCCCATACACTTCTGCTACTTCCTATGTCTCTGTCAAAAGAAGCCGGTTAGCAAACACCCACAACGTAAGCTGTAGGATATTGTGCAAGTTTGCTGTAGAGTGTGCCCCTGCCTTAATTAGGATGTATAAACAGAAGGGGGTTGACTAGAAAAGCAACTGTTTTCAATGCAACATTCATAGTGTCATTCCTGGGGCACTATATCCAGTTTTAGGCTCTGTACTGGAAAAAAAAAAAAAAAAAATTAAAAGCTCCCATGAATCTAGAATACTTCAGAAAATTAAGGGCAAAGCTGCCAGTCAGTTGAACTCACAGATATGCATATGGCCATATGTTATTACAATGGAAGTGTGAAGAAATATGCTGACAGTTTGTTCAGTTCTTCCTCTAGTTTTGTAATGTGTGAAGGAAGTGAACTTAATAGGCTACAAAATGTTTCACTAAAGAGGTGTATACACCCATAATTTTCAGGTTATTGTTAGAGGTGAAATTAAAACTGGTGTTAATCAGCAATGTTATACAATAATACATTTCCATTGCACTTAGAAATAAAACAGAAAAAATGAGAGATTCATTTCTTCCCAAAACAACCATGCCACAATGACTATTAGTCATTATTATGTAGTCTTTAATTAATTTTTTTTATTAAACATTACCTATCAGGTAACTCAGCTTCCTCAGCTACCTGTCAGGTAGCTCAGGAAGCAATTCAATTCTCATGTTGTGTGCTCAGTATTACACTGCTTAGGAAACTGTTCTCCTGTCCCACATTTTTTTGAGATTTTTCAGAAAAATTATTTCACATGAGAATGAAGCCAAGATTTTTTTTTCTTTTTTTTTTTTTTTTTTTTGGAGGGGGGGTATTAAAAAACCAAAGAAACAAGAAGTGGGACCATAGAAGCACAATTACTGAAACTATTATTTGAGCTATGGGAATCACAGACTGAAAAGCAGACCTTTGACTGGGTTTTGACTCCCAGTTTTATCCTAAGCTTTATAAGCCTTTGAGGAAAGTTTAATCTAAACCTGTACATTTTCATGAAAATTGTATTTTCAGTCAAACATTTTGTCAAAGAGTTCCTCACAGATCTTTGGCATATTCTGAACATGAGTTTTATGAGTATTTGGTATAATAATGCTACAAATATTAAGACTGTTCAGTAAGAGCCACAGTTCATCTGGAATTCAGTAAAAGCTCGAGATCGTCCAATTAGGTACGAATTTTTTGAAGGAGTGCATACAAACACAGCAACAAGATAGAATTGCATGGAAGACAAGAGATAGGTCATATACAGAATATCATCTCAGTGCAGACTACCATTTCCTTCCCTACTCTGATCCACCTACTTCTCTTTCTCCTCTTTAAATGAAGGCTTTGGTCCTTGTTTACAAAACTGGCTTGACACCATGATTAATGTCTCTCAGGCCAGGCAGTGTATTAGCAGACACTTGTGAAATACAATACAAAATGGAGTAAGCAGCTAAAGCAAAAACAAACAGTAATGCCCTAGCAGCTTGTGCTGCTCTAGATTAATTCCAGCTGCTAGCTACTCCAGCACACCTCAGGTATTGCATAGCACTCCCTAAATTCAGCTCTCCTTCCTCACTGAGTTAGACCATATTGAAACCTCGATTTTAAAGTGCCCTAGCAAGATACATGTCTATCTCTTACTATTCAACTACATAGTGAACTGTGTTATGACTTTTTATTATATTCCCCTGATTTCCTTACAGGAGAGGATCTGAGCCAATAATTTCTCTCACAGTGGAAAGGAAAAAAATCCTTCTTTCTCACAGCATATACTTACTTTGAAACATTGCTTCTGACACCTTTTACAGTATATATTGCAAGGTTTTTAGTGATTTTCTTAAATTATTATAAAAGGTTAGATATCTGTTGCTTAAGAAATGACAAGATTATCACTATTATTACTGTATTCATTTAAGTATGTAATAGACATTTTTATCTATTTCTTTTTTCAAGAAATGCAATCTTCAAAATTCAGGTCTCCTTTCTAGTCTCTACTATTATTTTCATCTACTTGTTATTTTCTGAAAATATTTTATCTTAAGCAGAATGCTTAGAGAGTTGATTATGAAGTTGTGAACTTAACAAGGCACTTCTGAGTTATACATGCATGAAAAAGTACCCTTTTATAAAAATTAGAACACTTTATCACAGAACACAGAAACAGTCATATTTATACATTAAATTTACTATGGAGTAAATTTCTTCTCAGAGGAGGATTTGGTTTATTTGAAGAAATTTAGTTTTACACTCTTACCAGATGCTTTCCTAACATATGATCTCTGCTTCCTCCAAAGATTACCAGAAAGCGAGGCCATTCTTTTTTTTTTTTTCCCACCTTTCTTGGTTTTTTTCTTTTCCCAGTGGCTTTCTTTCTTTTCTTTTTCTTTCTTTTTTTTTTTTGGTAGTCTGTCTTTTATATTTGTCATCTCATATTTTCCCAAATGCAGCTGCTAAATGCCCAGAGTACCGCTGATATTACCCAGAGCACTAGGTTTGCTCTGTCTCTAACCCTTGCACACAATGTGGAGAGGCACTATTCAAAAAAAAAAAAAAAAAAAAAAAAATCTGAATAATCACAGCCATTAGAGCAGCTATCCAGGAAAGTATTTACAATGCAGGACTTTCTTATATTTGCCACAGTAAGGTGTGGCAAATAAAGTGCCTAAAACAACAGACGAAGTTGTAGAATAAGAGACGAGTAATTTCAGGTATGCCTTCATTAGGGAAAAAATGCAAGCTTTTAATTTAAGTTAGTTAATGCATGCTAAATAAAGGGTTAACAGATCAAGATTTAACCATGAATTGTCATCTGCAGCTTCACTTTAGTTAGCTCAAGTTTACTAATACTCTTCCTGCTGTATATAAGACTAGACAATTGTTAATCTTATGTAAGAAATCAAGGGTGAGATAAGATACTCAAGGGTGCAAGGTGAGAGGGAGGTGAAGAGAAGAAGGTAGCATTGGCTTTAAAAGCTGTTTGTAACACACACAACACAAAGTTTGATTGCATATAACATGATAGTTACAGTATTTAATACTTAGAATATAATTTTGTAGTTAACTGAATATTAGTACTGATACAAGCTTGAAGATTTTTGACATTGTTCTATGTCTAGCCCCCATGAGACTTTTTGACCTTCCATTCTTCTTGGGCAATTTTCAGCTATATCCAATTTTCTTCCATCACCTTAATAATACAGTCTTGGTCCCACTGGCCTTACTCAAGCAATCCTAGTAAAGACAAAAGAAGTTTTGCCAAGAAGAATCTGCAGAAAGCCTAGATACTACCAAGCACACCTATATTAAAGTTCCAGAAAACATCAAAACATCGTTACTGTTACCTCCTCTGCTGTTATCCTCTTCCCTGTAGCTGCTCTTGGAGAAGTCCAGCCTGCTAGGATTCAGCTATGCCCACACTGCTGAGACAAACTGTTTTTTAGGGGGTGGCACATACTGAGTCACCATTGTGCATAAATTATATAAAGTTAGTAATTTGGTAGCATTAGCAAAGAGTTTGTTTGAAGAAAACTTAAATGGAGAATTGTTTCTGTCATCACAATCATAAACAATGGATAACTTCTCAAAAAAAAAAAAAAAGTAAATTACATAGTTCTACATAGATGTAGCTCTCCAGAGTTATTACTCTTATTTATATTACAATAAAGCCCTCAGTATTAGGACATTATGCTAGGCATTGTCAAGCTCCATGCAGATACAAATCCTTTCCAAAAAATGCTTTACAATCTAAGTAGATACAAGATTTAATCAGAAAAAAAGAATACAGAAGGCACTATGTTAAAATCAAAAACATATTTCATGGCAAGATAAAGCAGAGACTTTCTGAGTAATTTAAAAGCTCAGTCCTTCATCCTGAAATAACATACGTACAGTTATTGTACAGCAAATATAAACATTTTTCATGTGTTTAAAGATAAGCCTAACACAAAATATTTTCAAAATTAAGGTCTAAATTCTTAAGATTGGCATACAGTGATTGCATCCTGGAGACAAATATGTTCTGTGTATTTCAGAAATATTAATTTCAAATCTTATTTTCCCTTTCAGTAGCTTCCTTTTGTTTACAATGCACATCAAAGATGATCTTGTTTAAGGGTACATAGGCACTTCAGCATGTTGCCAGTGTGCCAAGGAAGCCAGAACACAAGCACAAAATTAATGCTTTTGTGTTTTAAAATGTACTATTGAGGAAAAATATAGCAGTACAAAGTTTGATTTAGTTTACTGTATCTAGGAATTAGTCCCTTAAATTGCATGGGGATTTGCAAACCATTGCATCTTATATTCAGTCTTCGTAAAAGTGTGCATGTGCCTTTGATAAGAACTAGGGCCAATATCCACCAAAAAATATAGGCTCCACATTTTCTATATGGAGGTAAAATTCAGAATATATTCTTGGATTTAGACCCTGGCTTGTATATTCTAGATTTAGACTTCTGAAACAGAGATATTTTGTTAAAATCATTAACTAATTTTTTTTTCTTATAGAAGTGCTTTCATCTTAATTAGTTCTTCATTTTTTTCCTGCTTTTGAACACAGATAAGGAAAAAATTCCAAGCCTATAAAAGTCTAATCAAACACCTTTCACAAACTTTATTTTGATGTGTCAGCCAGTGTAATTCATGATGTTGTGCAATAGCACCACCTGGTGGGAATAATTATTTTAACCATTCTGATACATCTCAGTAACATGCAAATTAAGCCCAGGGGGGGAAAAAAAAAAAGTATTACCTTTAATATTCTTAAGAGTGTTTTTGGCTTTAGACAGCTTCCGCACACTCTTAATCAGGTGAGGGAATACAATCAAAATAGCTCTGTAAAACAAAACTCCAGAAAAGGCATAAATGTTTCAGTACTGGCCAATATAAGAGACTTTAAGGATCTACTCACAAAAATAATGTAAGCAGAAATTGGTTCTTCTTTTCTAAAGGTGAAGTATTGCTCCTGATACTCCTGCAGTATCTTAACCACTGATTCCCTAAAGACTTGAGAGAATAACAGTGTCTTTCTAAATCTAGGCAATATGCAGAAAGACATGTTAAGAAAGATACATCTTAGAGGACTGGAATTTCTAGCCAGGTTTGTTTTGTCAGGACTAGTGACCTGATGCAAAAAACTGCTTAAGCATGTACTTACCTTAAAATGCATTCTTCAATCTTGTTGATTTCAATGGGCAGTTACTTAAAATTAAATGTAGAAAAATACTCAGGACTACAACATATCACTTGGAGCCCAAAGTGGGGAAAGGAGGGGGAAAATGGATGAGTGATCTGGAAAGCCTTTGCTTTTTCATTTTTCAAGGAAAAAAATGAATGTAGCAAGTACACACCCAAATTTTTTTACTCACTTGGAAGGGTGAAAACCATAGCAGAATAAAGTCTAGTCTCTCCTAACTGAAATAATACATCCTGTGTATAGTTTCTCTTTAAAAAAGAAAAAAAAAATAAATCAATACACAACAGAGGAAAAACTATTAACCCATAAACAGGAATTACGCTCCAGTAACAACAAATTATGCCTTCATAGTATCAGATTCACCATGTCAGGAGCCAGTGGAAGGGTCTGTGTGAAACTGAGGGGTGGCTGAAGAGAAGATCTCACAGGCATGCTACCCTGTATCTCTTTGCTTTAAAGCTCCAGGACGGACTTGTCATGTGTTTTATAGGAACTGTAAAGCCCAAAACCAAGCAAGACCTAAGTATTTGCACAATAGAATGTACATGTGCATAAGCACTTCATGGAGAATTAATTTTTTTCCCATTTTTAAGTTCAGCCTGTGAACTGAGGGAAGTGCTTTGTTTTACACAGCTCTTAGAAAGAGTATTCCGAGAACTACAAACAAAGAGATTAAAAAAAAAAAATCAGGAAAACTATTTCATCCTGGCCTTTACTATGGTTATTTTCTTGCTTTCTTTTGACACTTGTAAACACTGTCTAGGCCTGGGTTTGCATTTCAAATCCCACAACTTCTTCTTAAGAAAAGAAGTTAAAACCTAATACCGAATCATCCCAGAACATTTAAGATACTTTAAATCCTCAAATATGGAAGCTTTAATGATGAGATGGAATCTATTTCTGGCACTCATGCAAAGCCTGCTTGTCTTTATCGGGGCTTCAGGCACTCACAAAGAACTGTTCATACAGATCTGAGACTATAATGCACTGCAATTTTCAGTTAATATTGTTTTCTCTAGGTAAAAGAGCTTTTCTTCATTAGATAGTGTTTTGTGACTGTAGAGGGTGCTCTTAAAATACTGGTGATGGTAGTAATGTCCTGCAATCAGTTTCTCTCTCTGTAAAGCTTATCAATTCTAGGATGTTTACTTTTAGCAAAGAAAACTGTTGCACAGTCTGTTTTATTTTGGATGTGGCCAAGAGTCACTCTCCACATTCGTATCCAAATACATCCCTTCTAACTTTTCGGGGATTAGTTTATTTTTGCAAGTGTGTTTCTGCCAAACAGTGATCATATCTTCTGAGAAAACTATTGCTGATGTCTAAAACAAATTGAAAGAAATACTAAATAGAGCATATTTTTAGTTGCAAGGCCATTCAGAGTTGGATAAGAGCTTATTGTTCCAAAGAAGTAATTTAAATATTCAAAAAAAATCTTCAGTTAAGTGAAGTTGATGCTCCCATGTTATGCTATCTGGCATTCTGTTGAGAAGGATTTCATTTCATTTTGTTATACTTTTGTTGGTCCTTAGGTGAATTGCTCCCCTATGTATTTGTTCTGCATATAGAATTAACTCAATCATTTTTCGTTGTAGTGAGGGGAACATGTCACTTTATATTTAAAAAGTACTTCAAATTGTACTGTTGAGGAAAAATGTAGCAGGACAAAGTCTGATTTAGTCTATTGTATCTAGGAATTTTTTTCCTGCTGGTTCAGTTAAAGAAGTATAACAAACAGATAGTTTGGGAAATGTTACCTCTTTTCAGTGAGGGTAGTCTCAGATCTAAACCTCAGAAAGGTAAGAATTTGATTTTAATGAACAGAATTGCATTAAGTACAGTTTGAGAAGAGTGAAGTTAACGTTTCTGAGGTCTAGACCTTTTTCATGAGACCATTGCTAGGCTGCAGGCTTCTGCCAGCACTGCTCTGTCAGCTCTGGATTTGATGGGGTGTGATTTTTGATGACATGACTGTGTCAACTAAAGACTGTACTGTAACACACCCTTATAACAGCAAAACTACATTTCTTCTTATGTAACTAGTTACACTAGTAGGAGCTGAAACATGTTATACTGCAGAAGCACAGTTTTGCCGAAGTAATCTTTTACCAACAACAATTACTCTGCTTCTTATACTGGATTTGTATACCTAACCTGAGAAGGTGCTCCTAGACATGACCTCACCTAGTAAGACTTTTGCCAGTGGTTACTACTTTGAGACCCAGCCAGCATGGTAGAGGTTTAGAATTAACCCTATTTTAGACCAGGTCAACAGAAGATACATGTTATGTATCATAATGTTACTAAGGCTGTGACTTGCAGCACTTTTGTAACAGCTCTGCTATAGGCACAGTTCAGAGCACAAAGCCCAGTGCAGCTTGTTTTGTTTGGGGAAGCCCTTAAAGCTTTTTTGGCTAACTTCAGCAGCATCTACTCTTGGGAGTCTTTGCCAAGATCACTACATTAGGAAACCTTTTAAATGCAGACCAAGCTTAACATGTGTTTGCCGGCTTCTAATGAGATGAATTTGGCATGTTCCAGTTTTCACATCAAATTCACCACTCTATCAACTTGCAGGATAGGGTATGTCCCTTACATGTTTATATACTGCATCAAACAAAGGGAACTTTATATTACCTAGGACTGTGGCTGCAGACTTGCCGTGAGAATAGTCATATGAAATGCTGTCTTTGTGAGAGCTGGCAATGCTATCTCATGCATTAGGCAAATCTCTTCGATACAGGAAATGATGATGCCAGAGGTCTCATCATGGGAAGTATTTCTGATGCTCCAAGTCATGTGACAGCAGGGGACACAAAGATAGGCTGAAGACAGGAAGTTTGTCTTGTAGGGCCTGCCCTCTTCAGGATTTAGTATTAAGTACTAATTTCAATGGAGACAGAAATCTAGGCTTCCCCCAGCTTTGATGAATGCACAGAGTATTCAGATAAATACTGTGATGAGAAGAGATTAAACACAATCATTTCTGCTGGACAGTGTTTTCACTTCCATAGGAGAAACTAGAAGTGCCTCCCCTAAACATGCTGCATACTGGAGTTCTCAAAATGGGAAGTTAGCAATGCAAATCTGATCCTCTCAGGAAGAGTCAAGACTTGAACCCAGACTTCTACTACCTGAATTGTCTAATCACCAAACTATTAGGTGAAACAGAGATAATGCTACTTTTCTCTCCTGTCTTGTGAGAAAAGGTTGGCATAAGTTTCTAACTCCAGAATAGGGTTCAGAATTGTGTTTTGGCGATTGTTGCACCTCTATAGCTCACATTAAGGGACCTGAATACCAGAAACAGATGGGACTCAAGCTCCATCACCCTTTCTTCAGTCTTAGTGACCAGTTGAGGTGTTGCCCATCAGCTTTGGTCCCTTCTGTGTTGGACTCTCTTTCCCCCTAGCATAGAAGGAGCCAATGCACCACGTTCTGGATTGTAGATTCTAGTGGGCAGCAAAGCATCACAATACCAACCCCCTGGGGACCCAGCCTGCAGCTGCTTTCAGAAAACTATCCAACACACTCTAAACTCAATCTGCCTTTACAGGTTCACTTTTTAAAATACACTCTACAATTCTAGCAAAATCCTAAAAGATCAGAAGAAAAATCTTGCACTGTGCAGTACTTACATATTTCAAGCAGGGAAGGCTGCAAATGATGCACATGTTGGAATGACAATAAGACAAATGGAACCTTTCACTGGGGAAATGCAAACCAGCAGACAGATAGCTTGTTTTGCTTTAGGCAAGGCATGAATGCAAACATTTAAACTGGAGAAACTCCCCTTTCCTTCTGTGGCCCCTGTGAGCCATTACATTAATTACTTGGAACTATTTACCTACTTCCCTTCATTTAGGCCCCAGGTGCAGACACTCTTGATACTGAAAATGATTTTCATTCTTTTCACTAGGGTGGAAACAAGAATGTATGGAAGCACTTATCTTTTCCTTTCCTAAATGCAAGAATGTGAGGAGAGACTGTATCGTGTATATATTTGTTGTGTTTGATTGTTTTTTAACATCCTTTAATAAAAAGTGAGAGCCGTAGGGGATTCTTTGATTTTTCTTTTTCAGAGTGCAATGAAAATATTTGTTTAGTTTTGTTGGAATAGCAAGGGCAGCTGGTATTGTTTGCATTTATGTGTCTTCTAACACTACACTGAAGAGATACCCCTAATCTTTGAAGAAAGACAAATACCTAGTTTTGCAAATGTGCTGATCTGTGTTTATAATGCAGTGGCTCTGAGAGGCAGTCTTCTTTTGCAAGCAGAACATTAGCCTGTTTTTAAAGCGTGTCATTAAAATATGACCAGCCAGATCTGGGCACAGTCTTGTATACATTAAGTTAGAGAATTAATGGAAGTGTTAAATGTTTACAAAATTAAAAAAAAAAATCACACCAGAGGTTCAAAATTGAATTACTAAATCGGCAGCAAAGAGGTCAATCTCAGCATCTAAGATTCTGTTTGGTAGGATAACCATGTCTCTAAGCCCCTTCCTAGAGTTTCCCTTGTTACTTCTCTCCAGGGAAAAAGAAAATTAATTAAACTTTTTATTGTCCTCATACTGAGAGGTTCTTCTGCTCTTGGTTATTTTGGAATACAAACAGACTGTGGAACACTGACTTTATAGATATCTTTAAATAACAATTAACAAAATTCATGGTTATTTGCGCAAAGTATATTCAACTCCTCCCTTCCCAATAAAGAGTATCAGGGTAGCCCAGGTCACTGAGGGGTGGCTACTGGCTTTGACTCCCCCTGCCACAGCTGCCTGGCAGTGGGCCCACCCTCAGGAAGAGCCAGCTGGCTTTGCTATGTATTTCAGCTTCCTCCAAGTTTGCATGTGAACCTGTAAAGCAGCTGAGTTTATTTTGCCTGATCAGCTCATTTGTTGTCAATCCAGAGAGTTTTTTCACTGCCATGACTGCTGCTTATGTAGCCAGTCTACACTTGAAGCTTTCTCCATGGGCTATGTGCTCTGTCATTTCTGCTGTTCTGCACCAGCTCTTCAAAAGATCGGATCTGTTTCACAGATTTTGTTAGGTATCAAGTTAATTCAGCACTTCTTTGTTCTGATCCAATTGCTTGTCCAGCTGCTTCTCTTCTCAATCTGCTAGCTTCATTAGAGCAATAAATGGCCCCTCACAGACTCGGGCTATGAGAAAGAAGAATCTTTCCTCTCCTTTCTCTTGTGTTTCAACTGCATACCTGCCTATACCAAGCTATTAGGGTAACCCTTCATTTAGAAGATCTTGTTAGACCACAGGCACCTCTGTTCATCATTCCTGATGTATATCAAACTTGATTTTAATCAGAAATATAAAACTCCTTGCAGAACTGCGGCCAATAACAACGCAAATAAAGCCAGCGTGTTCTGTTCGTCTTCTGATGTCAAAAGAGGGGTATAAGTAGCTTCTGTCATATAAACAAAGCTTTGAACTCTAGGATGTAAACCACCCCTTCAAGGATTTTCAGAGGCAATCTCAGGAATATTTCACTGTCAGGAATAGGAGAGTACCTTCAAAGTAAAGAGATTATTTCCTAAAATCACTGTCTTTCTTTAAATTAAAAAACGTGCCCAGAGTATGTAGGAACTGTTTTTACAGAGCAAACTAATGTTCTGTTAAGTTTTGTGTACCATCTTGAATAGAAAGATCCAAAAGCAAAAATACTTCCTAAGGTACTTTGCCAACTGTGCAACAAAACACCAGAGAGAAAAGTATCTTCCTGTGCCCAACTAATAAAATAATTTTTTCTGGAATAGAAAGATATTTGATCTAAAGAGTATAATAAGCAGGAATTGTTATTCATATAACAATTCAGTCATATTTTTAATCTCATTAATTAATATCCCTTTGCATTTAGTTACCCACATGAGGGAAAGAGATATTTTGTAAAATGTTATTTTATTATCTGGTCCTTTTTATTGTATGTGGTTTTCTTCTTTAAAAGAATAGTGCTAAAAAGCATTTGTACTTATACTCATTGTTTAATGTAACCTTGTGATCTTTAGTTACTTACAATCTCGACTCGGTAACACTATTTTTCATAAAAATGTCTTGAGTATGAAAGCCTTTCCACATTGTTTTTAATTGCTCTCATCTTCTGGACTTAATCTCTATGATTATGGTGTCCTTATCCAAAAGGGAATTTGAATGAGAAAAAATGGTCTATTCCCAGACTTCCATACCCAGGGGAGATGAATGACCTTGTCATGGGTCAGTGGTGGCCTCTCTAAGCTGGGCTATTAGTGAGTGAGGAGAGAGCACTGCTCCAGCTTCAACTACTCCTCTCAGATTGACACAATGGCATTCACAGACATAGGAGGAGACATTCAGCTGTTTGAACAGCTATTCCTGTTCACTTTTGAAGAAAGGAGTCAAATCAGCTGCAGGCATGCCTACTGTCTGTTTGACATGATAACGATTATTTACTCACACAGTTACCTGCAGTAGGTCTTATAATTTCTTCCATCTTAATTTCTGTCTTTTTCTTTTGCATGCCACGGCCATCATCACATCTTCACTTTGCAGACTTTTGTAAAGGCACTAACAAATGTCCTTCAAATAGTAGTCTTATTTAGTGTGAGTTATTTTTAATTCAGATGGACTCAAATTCATCTGCTTTAATAGTACACAGTTATTTATCTTTGCCCTGTGTCTAAGTTCTTCATGACCTTCCCTAATCTTGACTAACCATATCATTTTAGCTTGCAGCTTGTCAGGAACTGCTTCCGCGGGTATAGTCTGTGCCAGCAGCTAGCACACTAAAATTGGCTGGTGGGTAAATTTATTGTGACTGAAGCCTCGTTAGGACGGCATCTGAGCTTGTGTTGAACCTGCGTGTGCAGGATTGCTCACATACCTGAAGCTACTGGTGCTATTTCTGCATAGGAACCTTCTTGAAATGAGGCCTTCATCACCTGTAAGCATGAGCAGCTGCTGGGTTAAAAAAGAGTAAATAATTTCTCTGGTATGAAAGTCTGATTTACATTCTCTGCTCAGTGTCTAATACTGAGCTGTATCTATACACACATTCTAATTCCTGTTACATACCTTGCCTATAAACTCAGTCAAGATTAGTATGGAAGTATATAAACTTGGAAAAGTTTTAGTTTTAAATTGTAATGTGCTTGAGAGCTAGTGATTACATTAAGCATGGAATCTAAGTAATTCAAGTTTTTTCCTGCTATTTGCTTTTTTACCTTGAATGGAATTAGGCTGATTGTGAAGAAGTATTAAAAAAGGAAGTTGACATTTTTGAGGGAGGTAAGATGCTATCACAGTCACAGTATTTGGGGGGGAGGGGGCTAAAGGGCTGAGCGATGCTAACCAATAAATACAGTGTTCTTCAGGCAAAAAGGCTTGGGAAGGAAACAATTCCTTCTAATTAGGAAAGTAATTTTAAGCAGCAAAAGAAGTAAAAGCTTAAGGACTGTTCTTGTCAGAGATGTTTCTGAGAAGAATTAGGGCAATAGAGGATTATTGTTTTGTTAAGCCTTTGATTGAGATCTCAGACTTTCATCAGTTCTGTAGCAATGCAAGCAAAAGATCTAAGGCTCAAAAACATCTCCAGAAAAGAGATCTTGGAGAAAGAAAATAAAAATAACCCCAGACTAGGATTTAGCTTTTAGATATTTATAACTCCCAATTGAGAGCCAAGGGGAAGTTTTTCCATGATCAACCTGCTACTTTGAAAACCAGAGAAAAAAATGTTGCTTTTGATTTCTCAGTAAAAACCTCAGTTATTTGAAAAATTCCAGACCAGAGCGTGAAAGATCCTTTATAGAGGAAAAACTCCAGAGCTGTCATTTAGGGTCTGCCTGGTATAATCAAGATTAGATCCTTTAATGAAAGCAAAGCTCACTTATCTGATCGGAACCTAGCATAACAGTGCTAGCACGTGATATTATTCTGTATAAATTACATAACTTTGTTGTTATTGTTGTTGTTGAAGAGCAGGCTTTCCTTCAGCAGCATGCACAACATTTTTAACTCGTTCAGATCCTTGAGAATTGAAATAGATTTTAAGGAATAGAGACAGTAATTAAATATTTGTTAACAACAAAAAAAGTCAAACCTTTCAATAAAATGGTTAAGCTGAAAGCAAGATATGAAACTAATAAAGAGTATCAGAGAACCTGGAAAAAGATGTTGACAGGCTTGTGCGCTGGCAGTGTTAAACCACAAACTATGAAGTGTTAGGTTTTTGCTTAAGTGTTTGCCCACAGGATTGCCTTTCCTTAATAAAGGCTAGTGATTACCCACAACTCATTTGTGTTTGCAGGTTTTCTAGTGAGCACATGTGGGTACATCCTACCATTTATCAGCCACAACACACTGAGGTCACAAGTCCCCTGCCTCATTAGAAGACAGTGAGCCAATTGAAAGACAACTCCCTTCTCCCTTGGGGCATCTGAACATATGGTGCAGGAGTAATATGGTTAATTTTGAAACAGATCTGAGATGAGGCTAAGCAGTTAGGCAAAAAGTAGGTAATGTAACTTTGGCTATACAGCAAGCTAGCTCTTGTGCCAGACAGTTTTGCTGTTTTGACAATAATATTGGTGGACTACATCTTCAAGCTTTTCAAGGTTTCTTTCACATTGAGAAATAAAGAGAAAAAGTTACAATACTAAAAACTTTAGTGGAACAGTAGGAACAGAAGCGTGATCCTGCTCCGATGTGGAAATCCTCAGAGCTTCACAAAAATCAGCAGCTGAATATAGAGTGCTGGCATGCTCAGACAGCATAACATGAAGTAGGAGCATTGTATCATCAGGGTGTTTTTTACTGTCAAAAGTACAATGACAGAAGAAGAGAAAGTGGTTTATTAACTCTTTACAGGTCTAATATGCCATATTAAACAACTGTTTACAAATTCTACAGTACAGACTTGTGTTCGCCATTGCCCAGTTCACAGTCAAAGCCAGAGTATCGAAAGTGCTAGCTGCTGTCGTGCCATCACTCTTACCTTTTTGCCTTGACATCAAAATATGGTGCTAGTTCCTGCTTTTTGCTAGCACAGATAGTTTTTGGAATGTCTGCAACTCAGAGTCAAACCTCCCATCATCCTTTTGCACAGGGAAGTTGGTATTGCTATTGTGTGTATGTATAGCTTTTACCAAGCTAAGGAAATCCAGCTTTGAGAAGAAAACATTCACTAAAACTTTTGTACTTGAATGCAGACCTTTAGCATTTTGTTCAGAATGGTCCTCCAGAGAACACAGTGAGAACAGTATCTCTTGGGACAATGGAGAAGCTTTCATCAGCATTGAGAATGCAACTATTCATTGTTTCTGGAGCCAAATAAATGCTCACTGTTTGGTGACACCATATATTCAATCAAAATAAAATGACTCTTGGTTTTCATTAATTGTTTTTAAGATGTCACATTCCCTGCTGAGTGTTAAACTGATTCTTTTTATAAAGGTTAACTGAAAAGCACTAAAGTTAGCTAACATGGAATGTGGCTTCACTGCCACAAATAAAAGGACACTGTTCTACTGCATCATGACATCGTCTCATACTGATGTAAATAATGTATGAGAGTGGACAGCAGCACTTTCTTGTCTACTTAATACTGTAAGTTCAAACTTTTGCATGAGGAAGAGGCCAAAAGAGAATGTTTAAACAGTACTTCTTAAAACAAACTTTCCCTTCTGTGTTTCAGATACATAAGCTAATTACTTATTATATTCTTAACTCACAAGCTGGAAAGATGTTTCAGAGAGCTCTTCCTACAATATTTGCACAATGAAAGCATATTACCCAATGGCAAAGTGTTTCTGCAGCTGAAAAAAAAAAAGGTGTTGGGATAGAATAAATGGAACAGATGGAGTAAGGCAAATGCTGGGACAGGGAGTGTCACATTCAGTTACTTCCTTTAACCTCTTCCACAACATACCAAGAAATGGAGCGACTGATTTTGTTGTCCAGAAACAGCTGTTGTGCTTCAAGTTTCTATGCACATGGGTATGAGTGCCTACACATACACAGATGCATGTGTATGTATGTACCCAGCATGTTTCCACACACTCATACCTTGATCAGGAATGCCTGTCTAACTTTTTCAGCCACCTGCAGCCTGCAAGCAGTTCAAGCACAGCTCCAGCACCAGGGTTATGCTTTGTTACCAGCAGAAGGGCTGCAATAACACGAGGAGTCCAAATCCTTGAGAAGAAATGAGACAGCTCTGGATAATGAACCCAGTATCACTGGACTGTACTGACCAAGTTGTGCACTGGAGTGGGAACCTGGAAGTGGAGTGACACCTGGAAGCCCTTTCCTGCTTGTGAAATGATCTCCCTCCCCCTTCCTCTCAAAGACAACTATATGCCATGTGGCTTTTGGCCATATTTTGTAATATCAGGAAGGTTGTCTTTAAGGGCACAAATCCAGCTCTTTTCTTAAATGTGAAACTTCAAAAGACTAAATCTTTCCTCCGGATGCTTTTTTCAATCTCATCTAACTTCAAATTTTTCCAACTCTGAGAAAGTCTTTACAATTTCATCTCAGCAAATGAACTTAAACAGATTAGATACCGCCTAGATGCTGGGCCTGAGCTTTCATACTGCCAATGCCAGAACCACTGACCATTGCTTTTGGGCTGTATCTCACTAACACACAACAGTTCAAGTATTTAAGAAGGCGGGGGGGAGGGCGTCCTTAAAGTTTCCTTGGCTATGTAAAACAAGAACATATTTTGTCCATGAGAATGTCTTTGAGCAGTATCTTTCCTGTCAGTTCAGTTTGTCTTGTGCATTGTATTCTTGCCAGGAGACATCTCCTGACTCTTTTTTGTCTCTGGAAACATTTCATTTGGCAGAATGGTCTCTCTGTTTTAACTATTGGGTAAGATCTTGGCATCTTTGAATTCAGTGGCTCCTGTTGATTTCAGGGAGGCCAGGATTTCCACCTACTGTCTTTAAAAATACTTAAGACTAAAAGCATGCAATGGTTTGTCAGTTTGAAAATGCTACAGCCTTTTCTCAACATTTTCTGTTGAACTGTTGATCTTAAAAAAATTATAACAGAGGTGGAGTACTCTTGCATCTCTGACACAAGAGTATAAATAACTTCTGAATTGGTTATTTAGGGGTTTTTGTTTGTTTGTTTGTTTTGCACTAAAGGAAGTCTCAGGATTTCCTGAAGGAAACTGAAGCCTAGAAAATTTTGAAAATAAACTTAAAAAGTTAAATGTTAGAAGGCCAATAAATGTTTTTGCAAAATCTCCTACAATCTCCTACAAGATCCCACTCAAATATTTATCAAGGCTTTGAAAGATTACTTTTTATTAAAGACATCTGTTTAAATCAATTCATTAATTCCCTTAAAAAAAAGAACTGTTGCAATAACTGTAAGATCTTAATAACTGCTTTTCATCTCTTTACCTATGATCCATAATTATGAAGCTTGACTCCAGAGTTAGCCTCCAAATTTTGCTGGGGGAGGTGGATTTTTGTAGGAAACTGTCACTCTTTAGAAAAGTATAAGTAATAACATGAGGTGCAAGTGGTCAAGGCACAGCAAGGGCTGGCTGCTCCCTAAAGGCTGGGGAGCGATAACGGGGTCAGCAAGGCAGGGGTCTTGCCAGCCAGGCCCATGCCGCAGTACCCCAGCAAGGGAGCGGGGCAGGCCAGGCACAGCAGCTGTGAGCCCAGATCATCAGGCAAGTTTGTGATGATGAGGCAGGTCCAGCAAGGGAGCAGGGCAGGCCAGGCACAGGGACAGCAGCTGTGAGCCCAGATCATCAGGCAAGTTTGTGATGATGAAGCAGGTCCAGCAAGGGAACAGGGCAGGCCAGGCACAGGGACAGCAGCTGTGAGCCCAGATCGTCAGGCAAGTTTGTGATGATGAAGCAGGTCCAAGGGCAAGCCAGGAAGTCCATCTGCTGGTCAGGGTGAGGCCTGGTGAGACTAACTAGAGCTAGACACAGCTCTGTCATCACTGGGCAGGTCCACAGCAACAGGGCAGAGCCAAGGTCACACCAAGAAATCAGTCTATGAGTCAGGGTCCAGGTCAGCAGGGCCCATAGCCAGGCACCAGCACTCCTACAGCACAGCTCAGGCAAGGACTGAAGGCCTCAGGCTGAGCTTAAATGGTGCTCCTGGGCCCATGGGCAGAGTGTGGGTGGAGGCCCCAGGTGAAGCTGGTAAGGGCCATTAAAACCTGTTAGTGCAATCAAGACTCTGACATAAGTCAGTGTAGCATCCAATCTCATATTTTAACATATAAGCAAAAAAAGGGGAGAATTATGACTGTGGTTTGACCTGTGCTGCATTTTCTGACCTCTGAGTGCTTGATTTCTCAACCACAGTCTTACAGTAATGCTATGTCTACCCATAGTTTATATAAACACAGAGTTTGTTAAACAACTGACTTATGATGTGATACTGTTGTTTCCATTGAATTCTAGACCATCTGTGTGCTTAAGAATTTCTGGACTTGGAAACCAGATCTGATATATTCAGTTCCTTCACTAAGTAATTACAGATATTCCTAGAGTATTCTTCTGTATATAGCTTTGACATTTACATTTCTTTCCTTTTTTCATTGCAGTTAGGCATCTCAAGGTGTGGTTGATGCTTTTGTAGTTTTGAAATGTCTTTGTTGGTCTTAAACCTTTAAAATTCTCTTTTTATGTGCAGTTCAAATTCTGAAAATGAATGCAAGCTTTTTCTCAAAACCTTAGATTTGCTATAGCAAATTTTCAGGGCACTTGATTTTCAAGAACCAGCTTGGCCCATATCTATGGATCAGTAACGTTCTGTTTTTCATCTTTTCCCAGCTGAGATGATACAGGCCACTATCCTGTGTCCTGGGACACAGAACAGGATGTCAGCAGCATTGCAACATACAATTATAGCAGCCACTCTGTACTTCTTGGAAATAATTCCTGATCACTGGGTAAAGTGGCCATTTCGCTTACTGTATCTCCCCTGTATAGGTAACAAAAGGCACAATTCTCCTTTTGGCAGGATCAACATTCAAAGCCCTACCAAGTTCTCACTGGGTAAACACAGACAGAAAGGATCCATTTCAGTGCTTCACAGAAAGGGATTAGATCTCAGCAGACTGTTTCAGTACTGAGTGGGGTACAGTCTTGTGCTTCCCTAGATCTGGCTCACTGGGCCTAAGAGCAAAAGGGAAGCAACAGCTTTGGTTTCAGATAAAAAGTGGGAATATGTAAGAACTGTACTGGGTCAGTCCAAAAGCCCAGCTAGCTCAGTATCCTGTTTTGGACAGTGGCCGGGGATGGGTGCCCTGCAGGAAGAAAAGGTATCTCAACATTTCCTTGCAAAAACTATTTCCTCCGTACCTCTCCTTTACAGAGACACACCGGCTGGACAACCATGCAAATGCCAGTCGTTCATGTTTTATGCAAGATAAAAGGGCTCCAGATCTTCAGCTGGTATACCCAAACAGCTTTGCTGGCTTCGATGGAGTATGCCAGTTTATCTCAGCTGAGGTTTTAACTTAAAAGTTTTACCCAGAAAGAAGAATCTAAATTTAGACAATACTCCAATAGCCATACCAGGCTTCATAATCTGTCTACTTTCGATGTCTTCTAGCAGATCCTAGTACTGCTTTTTCCAGTCTGACACTTTGTTGTCATTTTAATAACCTAATATGAATTAAAGTAGCAGGTGCATAACAACACCTTGTTATAGGAGTAGTGTTTAATGCTAGTAGGCGTGTTCGGCCAAGAGAAACATTGCTGATCTATGGCTTTTGTCTCAGCCTATGCCACACATACCTGATAATAAAACAACTAACTGCTTAGCTTCTGGATAAAGGATTGTAAAAAACATGTATAAAATACCAACATAAAATTAGAAGTTAGTGAAGTTATGGGAGACCATTGGTAAAAGAAGCAATATTCAGTATGGTCACTTGATAATCTCACTGTATTCCTTAATAATAATGCTGTCAACCATGGATAAGCTGGAGATGGCCTGATAATAAAATGATGCATCTAAAAGGAAGCAAAACTAAAGATAAGGATTCCTGCCCAGCACAAAATTAAAAGAAAAATGTGGGCACTGACTGACACAAGCCAACTGCAGCTCACTTCCAGAGCTCCCTGAATGAAAGAGTAAATGAGAGGATTATAAGAATGAACTCAAAGCACTCCACTGGATTCAATTCCCCTAGATTGCTGGGACAACGCAAAAGCTGAGTATCTTTGTCTCTTGCAATTGCTTTGTTCATTACTCCCTAAAGCCCCAAAACAAACAACAAACAAGCCAAGCCTTCCTGTCACACATAGTCTTGCTATTACAAAGGTTCCACTTGTAAAAAATGCTCTCATCTATTTCTGTGCTTTTTAACATTTTATCCTCTTACCAGGTTGAAGGTCAACAGAGCTCACAAAGAGAATATTGTAATTTGTTTTGCTAGCAAACTAGTAGTTTGCCAGAGATGCATATTGTATCAGCCTGTAGTAGTGCAGCCTTCTTGTTTAACCTGTGTCCAATTCAGAATTCTGAAAACACAACCCTAAGCCCACTGGAAATGCGTGCTCTTTAAACTAGTTTTAAGCATGTAGCAAGTCATTTCCAGGGCCTTTGCAGCTTAGACAATACAATATGTTATTTGTATTCTTACCCATTATTTCTGGTTTTCTGCTACAATAAGTTAAATGTATCCTTCAGTTTCTCTTTCAGCTACTGGAGCAAACCCTATACACTCCTAATTCTTCTTACATATTAGCTAATAGCACAAATCTTTTTGCACTCCTGTCCACAAATCCAGGATTGCTTTGGCATCCCCCAGGCCTGCTGTATAATTCTTTTCCGTGCTCTAAAGCCTGTCATTCATGAGTCTTTCCATCCTCATCAAGCTGCAGCTTCAGTTGTAGAGAAGGTGATGGACTGGGTATCATTTGAGGCCTCGTGAGCTGCCCCTCACACCACCTTTTCCTCATTCCACTCTCTTTTTTGATATGGTGCCTGAAATGCAGTCACCCACCAGTGCCAGCTACCAGCCATTTCAGAGATTAGCAGTCAAGCTCCTAGTTCATTCCTTAGCTTGTTCCCTTCTGCAGCCCTAATGATCCTCCTACAGAAGCATTAGAGTCAGAGGAGTGATGCAGACTGATGATCAGGTGATGGAGTGGAGCATGTGGAAAAAAACTGAATGTGGGCCTTAGAGATTGGGAGCTCCTGCTGGAGAGTGAGTCTAGCATGGAAGTTGCACTGTCTAGCTTGGGTACAGCAGTGCAGACAGCTTGGGTATAGCAGCAGCACCACAAGTAGCAACTTGTCAGAACAGGGGAAGTGTCTCAGGTCCTTTATCAGGGAGGAACTGTCTGGAGATTAGTCAGATCTCTGTTAACTTTCATACCTGCTACCAGCTCAGAAAAACAGCTCAATAAAGGAAGGAATGATTAAATGCTTAGGAATGGAGCAGGGAAGAGTTGTTAGTTCTGATAAAGTATAATTCTAGCACAGGAAGAATACTCAGAAGTATTGTTGTTATTATCTTAAATTAACCAACACATAATGTAAGTTGCTGCATCACTGATGTTTCCAGTCTCTCTATGGCTTCAGCACTTGAACAACATTGCCTGTCTCTCATTCTTAAGCATCAGACTCTGCACTTTCTGATGGAAAAAATCAGCAAAATGGCAGACCTTAAAGACAAATCCAACCCACTGTGACACAAGAGAGGGCTTTCTAGAAGTTGTTTATTAAATACTTTTAAAAATATATTATTGGTCTCAGATACCAGTTACAGGTATAATTGCATTCATTCTCAGCAAGGAAACAGGGAACTGTTTAAGGGAACATTTCCCTCAGAGTTTTCCTCTTTGGCAATGAAATGTCTTGATCTAGTGTCAGTTCTGACCAAGCTATTGAAAACTACATTCTCCAAGAACTGTCTATTAATCCAGTAAGTTTAGATGCACTGCATGGGTATTTTACATGGAAAAAAACTATGTATTTGAAGGCAGTTAAACTATGCAGCGTAATTAGAGGAATGAGCCTCAGGTTGCTTTGTCAAAACATTCTTTAATTGCTGGATTTTAGGATTATTGGATTAGAAGATTAAATGGGATGCCTGGAAATCTTAATTCGGAGCATCGGGTAAAGTAAGGCTTTTCATGAATCAGAGTGCAATGCCTCTATAAACCTCTCAGTTTGTATCAGCTGCAATTATAATAAATCAAAGATATTTTCGTGCTAGGACACAGAGGTATCAATTATGTTTTCTCTGTTCCTCCTCCCTCCCTCTCCCCCCCACCTTATTTTAAACACAAATCTTAATTTTAAGGAACTTGTTTACCTTTCTGCCTGAGAATCAATCACAAACTTTCATGTAGCCATGGCTGCTATAGTTACTCTGAGCATGGGCTGTGAATCACTAAGCTTCTTTGCCTGGATGTTGCTGAAGGAATCCTGATACTGACCAGACGTTCTATGGCATCTACCTTTTGGTGCATGTTTATCACTTAATTACATTACAATCAGTAAGCACAGTTACAATTCTTATGGCAAAAAGAAACACTGTGTTGTCAGAGCATTCTGCATTGGTTAAACAGTGTCTCAAAGAAGATGGTCAACTACAAACTGTCCTATTTTTTTCTGAGTGCAATAGCAGATTCACTAGCAAGTTCAGAGTCTCTAAACCTGACATACAAATCGCTCTGTCATTCTAGCTCATCTCAATTCCAGGGGAGACATAGTACTTCACTCCCTGAAGTTTCTGCAATAGAGAGAATGTCTCCAGCTGTGATGCTAGGCCTGCTTGGTCCTACATGCTGCGTGTCACAGCTTTGGCTACAGAAACCACAAAAGCAACTGTGCATATATGTCTATGAGCAGAAAAGGAAGGGTGCAGTGTTGTACAGATTATCAAATGGGGAGGGAAACTTTGGGAACTGGCTCAAGTCCCTCTTAAGAAAAATGCTATGAGGTCTGTCATGTCAATACTGAGCAGAAATATCTGGTAGATCCTGCTGGGGGCTCTGAAGCTGTAGGTTTAGAGTCCAGATGTTTCCAATGGTGCAGTTAACTTGATGTTACTGAGCTGGTTTTGTAATTTTTAGGAAGATGACTTTTAATTAGTATGTTAAAGAATTTCAAAAGTTACTACAAATAGTTTGTCCTCAAATTTTGTGAAGCCTTAGACATCTACAGAACAGGATTTCTGTTTACAAGCAATGTGGAAGCAGCTGCGCTAGCAATATTCCCAAGCTGTTAACAGAATAGCCATCAGCACTTCAAAGTATCATATTCCCATATTACTTCACATTTGCACCGTCAAAATGACAGCATCCAAAATAAAGCCAAAATGTTGAATTGTTCAGGTATGGTGGAGATGATGACTATGTTAAAATGGCTGAACGGTAGGATCAATACAGGAAGTTGTAAATCATATTCTTATTATTTGGGGTAAAAGCAATACAATTTAGGCATCTTTAAAATCAACTGGTATTTTGTCACTGACTTCTACAAAGCAAGGGTTTTTTTCTTTGGGTCTGTCAGTCTTGTCAGGATTTAACATATATTTGAATTATATGTAGGTATAGTTTTCATATTTCCAAATTAAAACTGCAGGAATAAAAAAATTTGCAGTTTCAATCATTTCCCTCTCTGATTACAGAGCCCTATCAAGGAGAGGTGTTTTCACTAAATTCTCACTATTTCAAAAATTTCTGTTTAGATGGAGTGGCACAGAACTGTTCAACTTCCTTTAAAATAGCGACCCATGTTTCTGTTTAATGTAGGGACTAACATAAAATGGTTATACTGTCTGGCATAAAATAAGGCAATAGCTTAACAGATGTTCAGTGGGATACATTTTTTTTTCTCTATTATTGGTGCCTGCTCACTACTGTTGAAATGAAAAGAAAGTACCTGCTAAAGCCCTTTGCCTCCCTAAATCAAAGAGGCAGTCTGATTATTCTAAGTCTTGTCTAAGAGTCAGAAGGGGGTTCACTATCAGGGACAGGTAGGGAGCTCTAATGTAGGGCAGGCTTTTTGCCAGCAGGAGCTCTCATCCTGTTAGCAGACACTGCAGTCTTTAGGCACTATTCTATTCTCCTTCATTTTCTACCAGTTTAACTATACCATCTTCAGAGAATACTTCTCACATGCACCAATCTAAGCATGAGCAGACTGCAGCCTTTTATTTGGTACACACCCTCCAGAAGCATTGATTTCTGCAAGTGAGACACTGCAGCAAGACATGTATACAAAAAGCTAGAAAACATGGCCTGTGAATAGGGAGAGAGATGGATTTGAATCACTGCCGTCCACTCCTCCCAAGTCTTTCTACAACCATGGGATCTTGAAATTAAGAGAAATCTCTGGATTGCTCTGAGTTGCTTTTACTTGCAGCTTTTCCCAAAGAGCATACCAACTCCACGTGATCTGGGGGTCAGTAGAATCACTGCTAACTTTATGGCAGGCAATCTTTTCTTCTCGCTGCTAGTGGAGTCTCTAGAAAGCCAGTTGTCTTTGTGGTTTCTTTGCCTCTTAAAAGATACACAACATAAGGTACTAAAAATTTTTCTGTCCTCAGAGAAATACAGAAAAAGAGAGAAGTATAGAAGCTTGTAGTTAGTGCCTGAATCTTGCGATTTAGATCATAGAAAAGATTTTTGTAATCAAAAATATCCTTGCCAGAAGCAGTTTCAGGTTTCTTTGGGATTTAGAAATCCTTTGCTAAACAAAGTAAAAATGAATGATAAACAAAATCAAGTTTCCTTTGAGCCTGATGTTCTTGCAGCTGCACTGCACTTTTAGAGTAAACCATTAGCTATTAATTTAGAATGACATTAGCAAGCAGTCCCCAGACTTTAATTAATATCTTTTTGACAAGCTCATAATCTTTCTAGTTAATAAAATCTCCCTTAAATTAGTTTAACTCTGATTTCACTTACCACTGTAAGCAATCATCATCATAACTAGGGTACTTTATAGTACATTCTCATTTAAAATGCTTTTAAAAGTGAACTTACAGTTACATTTTACAGAGTAGAAATAGGATTTGATGAAGGTCACCCTCAATCCAGCAGCAGAGCTGGAAAGAAAATCTAGGTTCCTGACTGCCAATCTATTGCTCAGTTAAGCTAAGCTGTGGTGCTACCTCCTGTCCTTGAAAGAAAGGATTAAATTCAGATTCCAAGTTGCATAATTCATTGTTTTCTTTTGTCATAATGAAATCTTAGAAAGTTACAGTACGATATTGTAACTATAATACAGTGAATTATTGTCTGTAAGAGTTACTGAAATAGTAAGTATCAGTATAAGATAACTTAGGAATCAATTCCTTTCAGTGGAACGTGGACTCTTAACTACATGTGTTTATTTTTGAAATCTTTGCCTTTAATATTCTGTGTCAGTTTTACTGATACATCCCGTACAGAATATAGAACCAATCTACATCAGGAGGTTATACAGCAACATCACTGTGTTATGTGGCACAGGAGCTAATACTTTAAATTGGAAGGGATACTGAAATAAAATATCCTTTGACTTCTTGGTAAATCCACAACTTTTTCATCTAGCTTATGTAATGAGGTAATTTTCTACATGTAAGCTCCCCTCAAACTTTTTTTATATCTACTTTGCCTATAGAATAAACTAAGAGGTGCACAAGTTACTGTCAGGCTTCGAGTTTAATTGGTAAGCTTTATTAGAATTTAGAAAACTCCAGCTTCCTGAATGTAAAGTTTTACACTGACTAGGCCTTTACACCTCTGGAGAAGGGAAAATATGTTTTCATTTTACAGCTAATCAATGTTTTGTATCTAACAGACAACTGTAAGAAATACCTGTCTAAGCACTGGATGACTCTACTGTAGCTTATTGCCAGATGAGATTAAAGCAGGATCTTTTTTGAAGGTAATTTTGACAAGTGAGGCTATAACCATTTTAATTTGGTGATTCACAGGGGCAGCTTATTTTTATTTTTACTTTTCATATAAGATGAAGAATAAGAAGATGGCCTATGAAAAAAACAAGTTTTGCTTGATAGTCTCCTCCATAAACGTAAAAGCCTAATTTAAAAATCTGTCTCATTAACAAAAACTAAAATAGTTAAGATGGCTGAGAAAGGTCAGTGATGCAATGCAATTTAATTGGGATCCTGGGCCTAAAAGTCATCTTACCATCTCTGGAAGTCTTGAGCACTGTGCTTGTGCACTCTGAAAGTATTTGTCTATGACATGTAAAAGTGAAAATAGTATGTACCAAATACTCTAGAACTGTTATAGTGCCAATAGGCATCAGCTTGCACCATGGCCTTAGAATACCTGCTTTGGACACAAAAGTTATTTTAGGCTGCTTCTTTGTTCTTTGTTTTTTCCTCTTCTTAAGTCAACACTGAGAAAAAAAAATAAAGACAGGAGACAGGTATTAACAGATGAGGAAAAGTATAGAAATTGTTTTCTATAAATCAGTAGGATATTCCTCAGCAGATTTTCTGCATTTTTTTTCCTTAAGTGCCTGCTGCCAATGTCAGTATCAGCATGCTGAGCGAGAAGCCTCATTGCTATGACAATTCCTATGTTTCTGTGGCAATGATAATTCCATTCCAGAAGCCACAAATTAGAAAATGGTTGCTTCTAATGAAACACCAAACCCAACACAACATGATCTTCCTCCTTTCTCATGCATGTTAACTGTAAAAAGTTTCTTTGTCTGGAATGTGGCTCTGATTACATTTTTCTATCCAAAAATAAACATGGCGCAAAAGGGAAGGATATAGGGAGGAGGGAAAGCCTGTCAGTGGGCCACCCTCAGGAAAACCTCACAAGATCTACTGTCTGTCTCTGCAAACCATGGAAGTGCTGAGGAAGTGATCCCAGCTTGGTGGTCTTATTTTTAATTAAAACAAATGAGGCTCTTTCAGCTGCTGCAGATAAATATTTGATGAAAAGAGACAGGGACAGATGTCAAAAAAACTATAGTAAATAGAGAATGAGACCAGAAGAGTAAATGTTACAACAGCATTTTATATACAAAAAAAAAAAAAAAAATCACTTTACAGATTTCTGTCAAATATCTTTCCATCTAGAGGCTAATTTTACTGAGATCATTTCATAAGCAGGAAGAGTAATTGTTTAAATGCATATAGCTAAAAAAAGAAAGTCACCTTGTTGCACATTATATGCTTAAACAAAAAGGTTAGTTCTTGAGCTTTTGAGGAGATATAAGACTTCAAAGTCAATCTTGATTTTAAATTGATTAACAGAGTTATGCTCCAAAATGTATGTTAAGGATGCACAGTGAGACATTACTTTGAGAGATACGATCTGATGCAAATCAGTTGTGAGAATGAAAAATATAATAGCAACATCCCCTATTACAATAACCTGTCATAGCATTGATAAGTCATGTACTTCATGGGCAGTTAATTTTAAAAAGTGAATGGGGCACCATTCAACTTTTTTCTGTAGTCACTGCTGTATTTGCCAATACACTTGGATCCAGCTTCAAACTTGGTCCTGCTCTAAGTGTGGATTTACACCGACTGACCTCCAGAGGTCCCCTCCAGCCTTAATTATTCTACGATTCGATCTCACTGGGTCTAGATTTAGTATGCTTTTTTGCAAAATCATGAACACCATTCTATGAAAAAAAGAATGCTCTGCTTGAAATAACTGAAAAATAGGCCATAAAAGAGCGCAAAGTCATGAAAAAAGGCAATATTTGACTAGTGGACTCTTTTAAGATTAACCTCTTCAATTTTAGCATTGTCTGATGATTTAAGGTCTGATCCTGCCATTCATGGGTAAAATAGATATTTCCGTTGAGTCCAATGTGGACTAAACATCTGAGTTTAAAAGAACTGATTCTGTGAGTAAGGCTTACAAAATTATAGACCACTATGAGTGGGAACCATGAATTCTTAGTGTTACATGAGGGGTAAAGCATACTGTACGTATACTTGAAACCATAAGGTTATATACACCAATTGACCAAAAGGTCCATCTTACACTGAAAATTTACCTTCTTATCCAACTTGAATATTAATAAAAAATTCCTAAATGTAGGGCAGAATTTAAAATGTCCTAAAACATGCAGATTTGATGAATGAATTTAACGATCATACATACTTCAGAGTACAAGAAATCCTAGTAATGGTGTTAATCTATTATTGGATATGGATAATAAAGATTTAGGTAGTGACAAAGAAAAACATAATCTACTTTGTATGTCAAGAAAGCTGGAAGATAAATTCCATATTACATTAATCAGGAGATACTTCCTATTCTAACAGGAATAAGGCAAATTGTTAAACAGCAATACCTACAGTGCCAGGTAACTAGCACAGGAGTTTGAATGGAAATATTTAGTGTTATGCCAATATTTAACAAGAAGAGCATGGATAACTCAGGTCACTAGAAGCTGGATAACTTGGCACTGCAGTAATCCAAATTGTGAAAAGGCAGGTACAACAGTTAGGAATGATCACAGATCTGAAATATCTACCTGACTCAGAAGACAATTAAGAAGAGGAAAAATTAAAAAACTGATTGACTGCAGTGTGTAAATATGGGGATACTATAGAGTTATTCAGTCAAATGGTAAGCACAGCTGAAGGCAGAGCAACATCCAGTGACAAGAAACAAAAGGTAAACAAGTTCAGATGAGAGATAAGGAGCAAATTTTAAACACTGAAGAAAAGTAACCTTGGAATAATTTACCTTAAATTGAGGTGGATTTTCCATAATTTCAAGTAATGAAATCAACCTGGAACTGTAATAACTACCTATCGGTTAAACTGGAAGGTATGGACCTCTGTAACAGCTATAAGAGGTACCTGATAGCCTGCAGAAGGTCAAATTGTGCTCCTTCATAATTGTTCTTTCTGGCCATAGCACCTGCAAATTTGTAGCGTTCAGCATAACATTGCATCCCAAGCCTCTTGAGATTTTCTGAAGCTGACACAGAACTATACTAATCAGTGGGTCATGCAAAATACCTGCCCTTCTTGTTGCTGTGTATTTCACACAAAAAAAAGCAGTGATATTCTCAAGTGCAAAACAATCTGACAGGCAGATTTTAAGTTAGGAAGAAAATGTAGGTTCGCACTGCACTGTTAAGTTCATGATGTCGTGTTCCTTACAATGGGTCAAAATTACAGATTCATGGTTGTCTGCTGTCTTATTTATGCATCATAAATCTTATTTAATGAAGATCCTGCACAGTTGATTGACATGTCATGAATAGGGCTCCTGGATTGTTTCGATGGGGCAGTGTCTCAAACTGAGCTAACTGGTGTCCAGAAATCTGAGACAAGTGATTTAATTCCTCTTCTTCCACTCAGAGAAAAGTTTTAGGTAATGCTAAGGGGGAGGAGAGACAGTAAAATCCCCTTAGACTGCCTGGGACATCTGCTTCATATTTGCCTGTTGCTGAGTTCTCCATTGATTTAACAATTATAAGATTTTCCATTTACTTTAATAGAGATAGGATCAGGTACTTCGATAGAAACATTATTGCCTGAATGTTGAAGCTATGTGTAATTAAAGACATATCTTATTATAAAATCAAACTCTTCTTGCAGTGCAGAGTCACATTAGAGTCAAGTATCTTTTTTGGTTGTCAGATTTTCCAAGTTAGTTTCCTTTATTATGATCCATTAAGAGAAATACAGGATAACTTACTGAACAATGTAATCAGATGAATAGAAACTTAAGATAATCTACCCTGTTACAAAGATACCTTATTACAGCAACAATAGAAATTTTCTCTTCTCTCCTGTGTTTGAGTAGATGATAGATACATACTTATTTCTGTTTATTAAAGCAGGTATAAAGGAAGCTGCTATCTAAGCTAAGCCTCCACAAGCAGATACTGAAACAAATCATTTCTAAATCAGACACTGGAGGACAACTCAACCTCTGTTTTAAGCCAGTAGGAGGTAGGTGTTCAGCCTTTGGTTTACTTGCAAAGACAGTTTGATATAGCTTGGTCCTAGAGGCTGGGAGACTCTCTCTCCTCTTTAATCCCCTTCCCCAGAATAGCAGCTGCATTCTGACTACCTTAATCTTCTCCTCATTTCCTACCCCTGCATACCTTTCGTCCACCACCCCTTCCCTGCTCCCACCGGTGCATGCACTTTTCACAGCCTAATGCTGACTGTTTAGCCCCCTTATACAGCCAGGGCCAAAATATCCAAAGCTAGGGGAATGGTAAACAGGAAGAGTCATCTGCCGTAATACCAAATCAAACATGCGAAGGGAAAATATTCACCACATCAGAAAGGTTGGTAGAGGGAGTTCAGCCACGAGCTAAATTAATAGCTGAATCCTACCTAAGTACATTATCTCTGTAGAGTATGAGAATGCCTGTATGTGGGTGCATTTGGTCTTCGCTGGTAATTCTAAATGAATTAATAGCTTGATCTAAAGACCAGCTCTAAAATGCAAGAGACTAGGTATTTGGAGGCTATATTTTCAAATAAGCCGTGGTCTGAGGACTCTGCTCTTCTAAAGTATGTCTTCAACATTTCTGAAGAAGTAACAGTGTTCATACTTAGCAAAGCAAAGGAACTTGCTTACTAATACACAGAGAGGTAACGCCTTGGGTAAGAAAACAACAGCTGGGCAATCTTGTTTGACATTTATTAGCCAAGTATTTATGAATGTACGAGAATTAGCAATGCTACTAGGAATCTGCTTTTTAGGTTTCTCAACAGTTAACAGAGCACTCAGTTACACATGAACAACTGACGGCTGGTACTAGAATCATCAGTGACTCTGTATTTCATGAACTAAATTCAAGACAGAGTTCCCTGCCACCCTGCCTCTTAAGTGGCAGGTGCTATGGATGCTGAGGAGGCAAGGACGTAACAAACCATAACCATGCTTTCTCAAAGCCAAATGCATAGCCTTGCACCTCTCACCCAGGGTAAGACAGTTATCTGATGGGGAAAGGACAGGAGGACCGAAAGAAGAAGTTCCCACCAAATTAGGATCAAACATAAAGAACTCGATAGCAACCTTGCTTGGCACAAATTTACTCATGATCTGATGGAACCAATATGAACCCGACAATTCTGGGTGACAAAGACAAAATCTCCCAGAGATAACAGCTTGTCAAGTTCCCATTTCAAAAGCAGTGTGACAGTTGAAAGCTTCCAGATATATCACACAGAAATCAAACTTGCAGCAAACAGCGAACTTTCTGATAAAGGCCAAAGCCTAATTCCATTGAAGTCAATGGCAAAACCCAGTGGTTTTCAATAGAAGCTGAGTGAGGCTCAAGGTGAAAAAGAACTCTGAGACCAGTTATAATCAATTTATCTCCAGTTAGGACATAAAAAACGTGAGAAGATGCTTCACATGAATGGTGGCTGGGTTGAGAACTCGCATACAGTGAGTTGCCATGATCTCTGACACTGAGTGCTTTAAGGGACCTTTGCAGAAGCCTATGTCACTTGGCAAGGTTAGCATGTCCCCAGTTAGCATGGCATTACCATAGCCTGGCCAGCTGAGAGCCTACATGGGACCTGACAGCAGTTACCCTCTTTATTTAGTCTCAATCTATCTACAGGCTGTCAACACAAGCTGCAGTCAAACACTGTACTGGAGTGTAAACGTACAGGCTGAGGCTGATGAAGCAATAAATAGCATGAGTAGGCAGAGGGGGCACCTACTTTGTTTCTGCTTTCCAAGCGAGTGTAAGGAGTGCAAAGAAAAGTACGATGCCAAATCTAAGGCACGGCCAGTGCAAGACATGAAGGAAGCAGGCAATAGACATATGTATACTGTTCCTGCTTGTCTCTGAAGCTGAATGTGCCAGAATATGACCCAGCCTCGGATCAACAAAGAGTCACTGCACTGGATCCGTATGCTCCAATTGCAGATAAACATTCAAAATACCCTTATATCAGTTCTATGCTGCTGCAAGTTGGTCTTCGTAACCATTACTGGTGTGTTTATAGAGCAGCCACTTCTGTAAAGATTATTGTGACAGATGAAATACAAGCAAACAGGAAAGAATAACCTTTTTCTAATGCCTTGTTAAAAAAAATAGGAATAGAAGGCCCCAGAATAGTAATCACCCCCTTCTCCTCCTTTACAGGTGAGGTTAAGGCAGGTGGGAATTAACAGACTTGCTCAGGTTATGCAGCATAGTCAGGATTTGAACCCAAAACTTCTGAAGCCAAGGCCAGTGCCTGAACCGCACATTCATTTTCTTCTCCATGTGGCCACTGCTGGTGAAATGAAAAACAGGTGCAGCTCAATGAACAGATGGGAGCGCAGCCCTGGCTGATCTCTAGAGGATAATGCAGGGTTGCCTGTCGGCAAAGAGGATTCCAAAGACCCGCGGAGGCAGCCAGCACCCCCACTCCAGACCTGGCGCTGCTCTGCAGCGCAGGAAGCGTTATCTCCCCCAGCACAGCAAGGGGGAGCATTGAGGCAGGGTCTGTTGTCTGTCAGCTGTTTTACTGACCTCTCCGACTTGCAATAGTGACTTTTCTGTTTTTCAGGCATCTCTATAAAGATCTTAGAAGACTAATTACAATTCCATTCTTTGCAGTAACTGCAGCCAACATTTCTAAGTTGCTGAAACATGAAATTTCTTCCCTTGAGTGGACCACTTTGGAATATCTAACACCCCAAAAATGCCATTAGTCTTATGCAGAATCTGTCTCTGGGAAAGTCAGTAGTGGTGTGGGATAAATGAGCCAGGTAAGATGAATAATGTATTTATTCTGGGTCTATAAGAACAGATCCACTTTTGATTTCCCGTTCACAGGGAACTGATGGCTTACTCTGCAATATGTGGTTAAACAAAGAACTTGGACTGCTTTCTCACCAGGAAGGTGATAAAAGATTACTAACAGGGCAGTTGCCTTGTCCTAAGCACAAGACGGAAGTCTAACATGCAAAATACTTCCTTTGCCTTCTGTCACCCACAGTTGCAGTCCCTTTCTGATACAAGACACATTTTCCCTATGTGCTACTGAGAAGTCAGGGCAATGGGTACACCATGGTGAAGTTTCCTTTAGTTTCCACAGACCACACAGCAGATGCCAAACCCAAGAGGAAAGCTCGTGCAAGAGGATAGGCTCAGTATGTATAATCTTAGATGCTTCCAATCCCAAACTTTCTCATAGGTTTCTCTTGCTTCTTGCAAAAACTGTCTCTTTAGTGCTGTGTCTGAGAGGGAATAGTAGTCCTTGTTAAAGCTACTTTTATAGCAAAAACATGTGTCCACCTGAGCCAAAAAACTCAGATAAGACCTGCCTGTTTCTTTAGCTTCTATTTAAATTTGGGGTACACATCCTGATTTGCAACTTTAGGCCAAAAAATATTGCTAAGAAATGTGTTCTGCTCATGGTAAACTGTAAATCAAGCTAGTTGGGAAAATCTCTAGTCCCAGTTTCAGTCAGGTTTTGAAGGAAAACATTCTCCACAGATGACACTAATAGAATTTAACAGCAAGGACCACCCAGGACACTGGGAATCTCAAACTGCTTGGCCTCAGGTTCTCTGATTTGTTCTTCTCAGCTTCATGTGTGCTCTTTGAGAGGCAAAGAAAGTGTTTCCTTCATTTTGAACTTGGATTTCTCTTCCAGCTGAACATTTGCAAAAGCATCCAGTCCCAGAGGTAGATTGTTCCAAACCCCTGTTTGGAGCCAATCATGTATGTTATGAAGTCCATCGTGACACCGCTTTATAGAGAACAGACAATGAGTTTTGGATCTTGTAAGTAACTTTTCTCCCTGTAAAGAAGTGCCCTTCCCCCATTCTTTTAGAAGCATCTCGGTCTGTATTGGAAACAGAGGATGTAATTTATTTTTATCGCCTTCCCTGTCAAACTGGCCAACTGCCACAGGTTTCTGCTTTCAGATGTTGCAAGAGGCCGGAGAATCACCATGAAGCAGCATCCATTTCTGTGGCTCCTCCTCTGTTTTCTTATCTTATTTGGAGGCTACCTACTGTGCTATCTTATCACTCCTTCTAATCCTGCAAAACTTCTCTGCAACTTGATATCCTCCATCCCCCTCTACCCTCCCCCTCCCCCCCCCCCCCCCAAAAAAAGAACAGCTCTGCTTAGGCCTCCCTGCTTCTTTACTCCTGATTCCTTCCTTGCAGAGCACATTGCTCCTTGCTTTGTTACTTTAGGACCCCTTTTTCACTGTCTATCTTCTCCCCTCACTCCTCCTTTCTGTAGCTTACGTACATTCAGCTGTGTGGCCTCTGTGGGGTATGCTTAATTTCTCACTGTCCAGCCTGCCCTTTGATGTCTGATGAACAAGGGTCCATCTTCTTTTCCATCTCTTCACATGTGCCTTTTAATTACTCCCTTCAGAAAGGCTGTTTACTGACTATCACTCTGTTTACAATTGAATACAGCTAAACATTTGGTCTTCACAGTTCCCTCTCTTCTACACCACCCACCCAGTTACTTTCCAGTTGTTGCAAAATGGGTATCTCCAAATCACTCTATAAAGCCACGCAGGCAATGTACTTACTTTCCCACACCCACCCTCCCGCCCTTAAACACTGCTTTGCTTCGCTTCCAGAGAAGTAAAATAAGACATTATATTCGTGTTTCTTGTCTCCACTTCTCTAAGAAAGAAAGAGGCAGTGAAGCTTAACAATTTGATCTTTCTGTTGCACATATCCCTCCCTGGTGTCTCGGAGAAAACCCAGAAAGAGCTGTAAGCTTCAGACTTCTGACCTGCAAAGAAATAAAAGGAACTCAATATGAAGTATATAAGTATGCCCATTGAACTGAGAAGAGGCTCCTATGCATAAAGACAAAACTGTGCGTACATCTTCATGGGATCAAGGGCCCTTGTGCAGAGGGAATATTAATAGAATGGGGAGGGGGCGATAAACCTTACTCTTGCAAATGTGTAGAGGGGAAGAATTATATGGTTACAATGCAACAATTTGGATCTAAGATGAAAATTCCTTCAGATGTCCTTCTCATTGCTCCATATGGAGTTTAAAACATTACAAATACAATATGAAATAGATTTAAAACAAATGTGGCTAAATTATGCTTTTTCCAATGAACAGATTATTGTCAATCTTTTGCATTAAAACAGTATTTGGGAGAAGGAAAGAAGCAGATACCTCAAAGAGTTTAGGAACTGATTTATGACAAGGTGTATGAAACTCACTGACTGTGAGCATGAGCAGGAGCGCGTGAGAGGAAGGCTGTCGGTAAGAGGGTTGTGCACTTCACAGTCTGACAGGGGAACAGCTTGAATACCCCAGATCGTTTCCTTTGTGTCTTAGCATGGCATCCTTGTCTGTACAGTTAGAGATGGTTACACATCTTATGGGTAAGGTTGCCTGACACTTTTCAATTTCGGCTCCTGCTTTTAGTGGCCTGTTACTTTACAGTTTTGACTGTGGAACAAACTTTCCACTCCTGAGAACATGGGCTGAAATCTTTTATGATTTTTGGCAAAAATAATCCAGCCTTTCCAATAACTAGATTAAGAAAAGCTGTTGATTTGTATGTATTCCTTTTTTGCTACTGATGAGAAATTTTACTGCCCACATATTAGAATTCACAGCTCACAAAGTAGAATGATAACAGGCTCTGATACTTTTTTTGAGTCCTTGTAATGGGCATGTGCCTTTTCCTTGAAAACTGCCTGTGTTTGACCAAGCTATGTGGTTCATATATGCTCAGTATAGACTCATTAGATTCCCCTGTGACTACTCCTGCCAGCCCTCAAGGCAACTGCAACGCCACATGCTTGAACTGAGGAGGAGGACGCGGTCTTCTCCTGTCTCCGGTGCTCGCTCCCCTGCACGGAGGAGGAAAAGCCGCCTGCTGCTCTACTGGCGCGAGGCAGGACGGGGGCAGCCCCCACAAGGGACCTGGAAGGAAGAGGGGCCAGGTGAGAAAAGCTGGAGAGAACCTAGCATTGCTGAAATTACCACTGCTCTTCACGTTGGAGCAATAAAGCCGTACCACACTAATCACTCCATTAGTTCAGTGGAGAGGCATGTAGTTGGAATTTAAATGTTTTAAGCTTACTTATGACCAATGTAAATTGGAGACCATATCTCCTGCAGTGGAAATTAGTGGGGGGTAGCAAGGGAAGGGGCGGTCCAGGAACACCTACAGAAGTGTGTACGGAGAGCTCAGTTTATATAGCCTTACAGTTGAAAAATCAACAGTTACAGAAATGATAGAATTAGGTAGTGTATGGTTGTGGTTATTTCACAGAATCACAGATATCCCTGATATGCAAAATAGCCAAACCAGAAAAATAGGCAGTGAATTATAAAAATGAACATGTCATTTTTGGTTCCATTCATGCTCTTTTCCATGATTCCCCTGAATGATTCTTATAAATGCATCTGTATTTATATCCATGAAAACTTTATAATGAGATCTTTATTAACACATTTGTTATACTTCTATAACATGGGATAATGACCATCTGGCTACAGATAGTGACAGGCACTGATTTATGTTGGGCTGATATCCTCTTATTCTGTAGATTGTCACTTTTTATATCTTTATTTTTTTTAATTTTTAGCATTCTTGTCCCCCTGTTGTACTTGCATTTTATGATACTTACATTTAATGTTCTTGCATGCTAGGAAAGAAATAAGCATTTAAAAGCCTTGTGTTTAATTACACTTTCTGCTATTAATTAGTCATGTAAACAAATTAAATGGACATTTAATTAAATGTTACCATTTTAAAGCTAGAAGCAGAGCCCAGGCACTTTAAACTGATACTGTATGCATTTATCTTAATTAGTCAGGTAGTGTTAGGGGATTAATGTACTTTAGCTGTTGTATTTATAATCAGATACATTATCATTTATGTTTCTGTAGCATAGAGAAGATCTGAGCTCTCTTGTGCTAGGTGCTGTACAAATGCAACTTAAGGAATATCTTCAAGACTTATTTCCTTTCTCCATCGCCTCTAAAAAAATAAATATTGCTATACCATTTTCTTCAGCTTTTGCAGGTGTGAACTGATCATTCTGATGACAATCCAAAACATGCTCCAAAAAGTTTCCCTTGCTCATCACTTTATACTTAGATTTCTTTCCTATAGAATGGGTTTTCAGTATTTTGAGATGAGAAGTTTTTATTCTAACACACTGAGGTTCTAGTCCGAGGGAGTGAGGCTGATACAGTAAATACCAAGCATACAAATGCTGCAAAGAATTTATCTGATTTTGAAAGCAGTTATTTCAGCGGTCAGAGAATACCATCTTAGAGCACTCTGGCTCAACCAATCTGATCGTGCAGCATGCAAAGTTAAGGAAGTAATTAGGAAGGGGCAAAAGCACATAGAAGTGTTTCCTTTTCAAGAGATCTATACAAAAGCTTGTTCTAATATAAAGATTAAAGAAAAAAACCCCCAAACCTGATATAGCCAGGAAAACAGGAACAATTTGAACATGAGCAGGTGACATAGGGATAGTCTGGCCAAGTTGGAAATCTGCTCAATTGCCTGAAATACATTAGATGGGAAATCTGGATCATGACAGATCACCACATATTGATAACTATTTGGCTAGTTGGTGCCTTTCCAACACACACAAATTAAGGCTAGTGGTTGATTCTGCTTCTCTGATAAGTCAGTGCTTCAGATACTGTTCATCTCTGCTCATTTATGGCTGCTGGGGAGTGAAATGCTGAGCAATATGCTACTTCTCAGACATCTTCTACAGACAAATTTATAAAACCAGCTCTAGAGCTCTACCTCTTGTGTTTGGAGAACTTATTTTTACAAAAAATGCCACAGAATCATTCATGTTGCTCAAATTTCTTAAGTCATATTTAAGTATGAAAGACTAAACTTTCAAAATTCTATCATATATATTTACTCTTCCTCTTTGCATGCTGGATAGAGAGAATATATGTTCGCACAACATTGTGTGTCAGAACTTCCAGGAACATATGGAACCATTGAATTTTTTTGTACCTAAATATGTAATTTAGCAAACTAGTAGATCAGTCTGTTCTGGCATTTCCAAAGTCTTCCTTAGCCATCAGAATATAGTGAAAGCAGATAGAAAAGCCTCAGCAGACAAATAAAAACGTAGGGCCAAAAATCTGCATTAAGTTACCAAGAAACTGTGGTGTGCATTTTGTACTATAGTATCAGGTCCATTTGCTTTGAAAAATCCCCTCTTGGATTATTTCTTTCTTTAATAGCTGAATTGTTGAGTATTTCCAAGCAAATACATCTTTTCTTCGTACATTACTGGGAGCTTTGATGAGAGGAGAACAGGGGCAGAATTTGCTTGACCTGCATAGGTGTCCCACACTTTTCAGAAGTCCAGGACTAACAGGAGTTTATGACTGTCAATGACTGAATTTTAAGTTATATCATAAATTGTCATCCATTCAGTCATATAAAGTAGGAGTTACTGTTCTGACTGACATAGTTTATATTTCATATCTTTGTCTCTATACATTTAGATACTATTAAAAATACAATGGATCTCCCTTGAGAATGAAACTGCCTTGGCATTCTTGTTTCTCTATCTGAAATAGCCAGAATTCCAAAATATTTAGCGTAACCACTGACATGCTAAAAGATCTACCCTCCAGGATCAGTTGCAATTAACATTTTGAGAAATTATTTCCATTTGGCTTGATCTTTAGTATCAGTACATTTTTTGTACAGTTTATTTTCCTTCTCTTTTTTTTAATCAACTCTTACTTAGCAGGTGCTATTTAAAAATATATCAGAATATTTGAAAAGTCAGGATTAGCAAAGCATTTTAAAGGATGCTATTTACAACCCAAACAATTTGCAGTGTTGGTGGCTGAGGCCTGGTCTATGCAATTTATGACCAATACAAGTATTCCCATGTGACTGCAATCAAATACTTAAATGAACTGAGGCCATACTGAACATACAGTTGTTTGGGATATTAATTGATCGGTATATTTATGTTTTAACCACAGTGTAAGTGAAGTGCATCCATGTCGATGGTGAGATTAATTGTTCAGTAACACAAATGATGTTGTAACAGTGCAAACCACTTCTCTCCCCACGCCTCCCCGATGGCTCTTGACTTACCTGCTTTTTGGGAGAGGAGCCATGGAGGGAAGAGAAGAAAGGAGGACTGCTGGAGTCTCCCATTCGCACCGTTTCCCCACTTCCTGCCAGGGAGAAGGCCCCATTCACATTGTCTGCCCAGTGCAGCGCTCCCTGGAGAAGCTTTCTTGCTGCACCAGAAAGGTGGGAAGCAGGAAAGCAGGAGATGGGGCTACGCCTCTCCGCAGGGATGTGACAGCTAGGACAGATGTGCCATCCCTGCGCTAGCGACGCCCTCGGTCTGGTGCAGCCCCACCGCAGCACGGATGCGTCATCCCCGGGCCAGCAACGCTCTGAGATGGGGGCAGCCCTGCCACAGCACCGATGCGGCATCCCTGGGTTAGAAGTGCCCTGGGACGGGGGCAGCCCTGCCACAGCACCGACCGCCATCCCCGGGCCAGCAATGCCCTGGGACAGGGCTGCCCCACTGTTGCACGGATGCGCTGTCCCTGGGTCAGCGATGCCCTGGGACCAGGGCAGCCCCGTTGCGGCACCAGGCTCTGCACCGAGGCAGGAAGGTGACAGCTTACTCAGTCCGATTGGACCTGCTTGAACCCCACTCCGAAATGCTCCCAGGCTCTAAAATCGGGACGAATTATTTCATCTTTCTACAAGACATTTTAGAATCCATAGGTGAAGTATAATTAGAAAGTGTAAAGTATTAATGTTATAAACAAAAAGCAAAAAAACCCCTTTATCTACCAGTACCTACACTGTCTTCCACAAACTGTTGCATTATGTTCCACCATGATTTCCTAATATTAATGGCAAGAATGTTAACTCTTGGGGGAACGTTAATTCTTCTGTAAAGGATCCAGACTCTTCTTTTTAATGGTATCTACTTGTGCTGGAGAAGTAAAGATAGAGTTTATTTTAAGTCTTTCCCAATGCTTTAGGAGCTTTCCCAAAATATTCCTCACATGCTCAGAGATTTATAGTGGAATATTGTTTAACAAAGGAATCCCAACACACACTTCTTACACTTTCAAAAAAAATATAATGGAGAAAACAAAAGAAGGGACTGTAACAAAGAAAGCAGAATGAGAAATTGGTGATGAGGCAGTATATACAAACAGGACAGCACAAGTTTGTAAGAAATGAAAAGAGGAAGAAGGGGGAAATGGCATTTTTACTCTCTCTGAAAGAAGTGACAAATTTGGAGGTCTCGCATTCAAAAAAGGGAGACAGGGCTAATGATGAATGCTAAAAGTCTAGTTTAGAATCACATATAGTACATTAAAATTGAAAAACTGTGCTGGGGAAGGTACCAGGGCATTTCTTCCACAGTTACTAATCAAAGTTGACAACTGAAAGCCGTACTTACATGACTGAGTCTCACCTCCCATATTTGGCCAGACCATGTTAGAGATTTCCCTGTGGTGTAAGTGCTGGTAGGTTAAAAAACTTACCAATATAACTATGCCAAGCCTTTTACAATGTAAACTAGATCTGAACATAACTATAAGATTTTCTAAGATTACATAGAAAGGACATTATCAAGAGTTGGAAACAATGCAGTACACAGTAGCTGTACTGACTGAAAATATATGAAACATTTTCAGTTAAAATACATATATATATCTCTCTTCTTTAGAGAAGAGTTAGAAAAAACCCAAGATTCTACAAAATTGAAGTCTGCTTGTTACTTTTCTCCATTAAACAGTTGCAAATTAGAAGCTGCATGACAACTTCACCACTGTCCGATTGTAGGCCTTGGACACTGTACGCTACCATTTTCTTTTGTTTGCACTGGCAGAAAGAGGCAAGAATTGCAGAAAAGGTGAAAATTTTAATTTCAAGCTTAAACTACATTTTTTCCACGAGACCTACATGAGTGTAACAATCGATGCAGAACAGCTCAGCACTGTGATCTTCAATGAACAAAAAGAGCTTCGGTCTTAGAAACCTTCCTCAAGCACAGGTGAAGCACAGGACCACGAGGCAGCTGGAGGCATGCGCACAGAGGAGCTGCTTCTGTTCTGCTCCTGGTTTGCTCTTTGCTTGTGCAAACCCCTTTCTGTGAAGCAGCACGGGCAGGTTATCTGCTGCTCCTCCTGGACTTGGGTGTGGGGGGGGGGATTTCTGCATTCGCTTCAAATTGGCTTGTCGCGGAGCAGCAACAAGAGCTTTTTGTGTCTGCAACTTACCCTGTATAAACAAACATACGCTGTTTGAAAACGTATGTTAGGTTTTATTCAAATAAAGGAAGCTGTTTTGCCAGTAGTTTTCAAGCAACACATTACCTATGAGGAGAGAGAAATTTAAAAAACTCACTGATTTACCATGTTAAAAAAAGATGGCACATTTATTGCTACATAAATGTTATATACATAGTGTTTTCTGTTACATTGACAGAAATTTTTTTGAACTTCTTGCTGCTGGTTGGAAAGGTTTATCAGCAATACCTTGAAATTTGACACAGGGTACAAATCTGCAATAAACCAACAATGGAAACTGGAGAACAAGATGAGAAGCAATTCATCTCGGACAATTAGCTCTTACAATACTCCATAGGTACTACACGGTATGCTAGAACCCTACTATGGTCTTACAATGCTATTGTAAATTTCTGATATTAATGAACAGGTTATGGTAAATAACCCTACATTTTTACTACCTAATATAGTAAAATAAAGTAAGAAACTTTTTACTGAAAACTTTTTCGATTTCAAAAATCTAGAAAGAGTAATATTTAGAATTCAAGAAATTTTCTTACAAGATTATTGTATAAAAGACTAGCTACAGTGAAAAATAAGCCAAATGTTTTTTTCTTTCTATTTTATGAAGGAAAGCTTCTGGGCATACTGCAAAGTCTAATATAGCCAAAAAGACAACAAGCTTAGAAGGAAAAAGGCCAGGCAGTGGCACGTGATCACTTTCACACGTCATAAGCAACAAATTTGTTTAGCTGATAAACACTGAAATGAAGAACAAGGCCACAGATATAATCAGATGTTATTTGATGGTATATGCAAATTAAAGTAATAGAAATGAGTCCACTAATTTCACAAACTGGTTTGTTAGGAACCATCCAAAACATGAGCTTAAATTCATTAGTTTATTTTAACAATCCATCTTTTGTTCTTTCAAATTAAATGACTTCATAAAAATTGTTTTGTTCCTTTTTTTGTGTGTGCGAACCAATTGCAAGTGATGAAAGATGCAATGTATAAACAATAGCTCCGACAACCTTGGCTTGGTAAATTTCCTCCCATGGTCATTGCAGTGGAAGACAGTTTCCATGGAAGTTCAAAGGGATTTTAACCATTTCAACACATTCATGACGAAGGAATACTTATGGACACTGTTCTGGTGGAGAAACATTTAATGGTTTAATGCTAATATGGCTTGGGAGGGGGTCACTTGTTTGCATTTGATTCACACTGATTTTTTTTCTCCACTGGCAAGCCATACAAAATGACAAGATAATTAATGTATACAATAAGGAAAGATTGGTGACCATTGCTCTTATATTCCATTATGTATATAGTCCACCTTACTGGTGGTTATATCATCACACTACCTGCCACGGTGAATTTAGGATTTTACTATTCACCAAAATTACAGCCTGAAAAAAATCTCCTTTGTATTTTAATGCATTTTGTGCTTACGTACAGCTAACACTTTACATGTACTATATGTAGTACTTACTGCTCGGAAAACAAAGCAACTCTAACAAAGTAGATTCTCCCCACCCAATTTACACTTCACATTACAAGCTTTACTATGAAGCCTAGAAGCCTAAAAAGGTTCTGTTTATAATTAGAAAAAAAATGTTTGAGGAAAGTCTGAGGGAAAATAAAAATCACTTTTTAAATCCAAGAAATGTTATGGTCATAGTATTGCTCCTGCCTGCAGCCTTCACTGTGTCTCCTACTGGCTTGAAGCACGGAGCTCAGTATGGAAGGGTAACTATGACCATAACTGTTCAGATTACCAGAGACCAAAAATAACATAAAAAAAAGCTATACCAAGGAATAGTTTCCTATTGCATGGAAAACACTAGTCATATGGCAAAAGGAGAGGAAAGGACAACAAAAGACTTTTCCCTTCCTTTTTTAAGACACTAATAGGTATGCTGGGAATGCTACGGGTCGACGGTTGTCACTGCTTTGTTCTCTGAATGTGAACAGCTTTAGTAAATGCTGGCATCCAGCTGAAATTCTATCAGCTTTTAACATGTTAACTTTTCCCTTTATATGTAGACCTTTACAGTTCCATAACAATAAATAAAATTTGTAGTTACAATGCATTTGTCAATTCAGTTTAGGCACAAGGCAACTTCCACAATGAGTGGAGAGATCACAACAGTCTCTGATTGTGCAGAAGCGACACACTGCTTGCAACAGAATGATATGTTCAGAGTATTTCATGGGCTGAAATTCTGTCTGAAGATCATGTATCTTCAGTCCTGATGCAGGTGTTGACCAGTAGCTTTGATCATAAGATTGCATTTGGGTTTCTTGCTTCAAGTGTTTTCTCCTGTCAGGTTTGTGTCTTCATATAATGTTAGTTGTCTGTGTCCTTGTGAAGAAAGGTCACCTTCTGTGTATCCTACCAATAATTCTGGAATTCTAGCATGAAATTTGGGATAAAAAAAGTGGTATTAGGAAAAGAATCAGCAGGAAACATAGTATCAGCACTATTAAACAAATTTAAATGTAATTTATGGCACTTTCAGTCAGTTAAGTGCAAAAGAAAGTGGCATCGAGAGACCTGAAATCCTTTTTCCCAGAGCATATCCTGCACAGGTGACAACACTGTAAAAGACTGTCACATCTCTCTGATCTCTTGATGGGGAAGATAAGATGGCTCCGTCTCCACCTTACTTGAAATTTCAAATACTAACAATCTATCTGCTATGAACTGAATTTAAATCAACAAGCCTGATCTACACCATCAAGAAGTTACTAGAATCTTTATATGCTAAAATACCAGGGATGACTATTACAAAAACAGGAATATATTATTTTCACTATTCTAACGTAAAGGCTGTTAAGAATAAGCTCTTCTGTAATTCCTTAGAGTTCACCAACTTAGTTCCATTTACAAAGAAACACGACTGCTATATAGCAGCTCTCTCTAACAAGGATGCAAGACGTAAACGAGTCAACTAATAAAAGCTTGTTAATGGTCTGCTCTTCTGAGAGTTGCTGGGGTTGAACTCTCACTCTTAGGAAAATTATATTTAGACTCTCTTGAAGATGGGATGAATAAGAATCTGCAAAACACAGACTTAAAAGCCAGTACTTTGTCTTTGACACTTTGCATTGCTATATACACCTAATAAGCCTCTACAATCTTTTTATGCTAACATTGCCCTTTTAGTCACCTAACAAAATTATCAGTATTTCCTATTTTCTTCTTGAAAGTGCCTTGTAAAAGCAGTGATACAGACAACTTTTGTAAGTAGCTAATTAATATTACAAGATTAATTTAAGACACAATACAGAAATCTGCTATAAATCAAGAATTATCTGACAAACTAGAAGTAGCCTATTGCACTGGTATGAAATAAAACAAATTAAAAGAATTTGAAGCATATTTGTTTTCCCTAAAAACATTTAGCCAAGAAAAAAAAGAAGCTGGCTGCAAGGAGCAGGAGAAAAAAAAATACAAATACTGACTCCAATAGGGCTCAGTTTAAATGCCACTTTGTTGTTTTGAAAAGAACACCAGGGAGTGATAAACTTCCATGGGATACATTCTGCCAAGTTGTGTGCCTTTATCTGAAGTTAAAACAGAAGCAAAACAATCTACATACACTACTACAATAAACCCTCCCAAAACACCATAAAATTTCATGAAGGTAGCAGATCAAAATAAAGGCATTGAACCTGATATGAACATCTCTCTTTTGATAAAAAGTGGCAAAAACTGTACTGCTATAAAAACATGGAATATACAGGAACTTTTTTTGTCAAAAACAATTTTTCCACTTACAAAAAAAATCCTGTAAGGCCTCCCCATCTGCATGTTTTAAATGAACTCTCTTATAAGTGACTATTTGGGGTACTTAGAAATATCGGTTTGTCTCGCAAAGCTGAAAGCATTGCTTTTTAAATATCTTTGCTATCTTCACTAAAAGATTGTGAATTAAGATAGTAATCTCCACTGGACAAGTGCTATGAGTTAACATCATCATTTGTTATCTGGCCTTAAGTGAAAGAGCAAACCTCTTCAGCTGAGATGAGAAGTCTCTCTAACGTTTGAATCAGCACTGAGAAACAATACATGGATTTTTAAATGAACTAATGTAATATTTAGACCACTTAAAGATGTATAATTCATCTCTATTATTCTTGGCTTATCTAGCAGAGCCGTTAGCTGTTCTTCTGATGTCATGCCAAGAAGGCCACCTGAGCCAAGAGATGTAGCCATCAGCAACAATGCATGCAAAGGAAGAGCATTTAACTAAAATTTCTTAGGTTTTTGTTTTATTTTAAAACTACACACAAATCTGCATGCTTTTGCTCAGAGGCATAAAAGTACTTAGCGGCAGTAAGACATTTTTGCTAGTGATGGCTCAATTACCAAGAATAAACATATCTAGATCTTCAAAAACTTTCAAGTTTTAGCGAAGAAAAAAGCAACGGTCAGATCAAACGCTGCCAGAGCCATACCCCTCTGCACAAGGGCTGTACCTGGCTGGTGTTCACATATGACCCATAGGGTTGGTAGTTTCACTCAGGCCAGGGTGGCTTCCTGGGTGCGGTGTTGGCGGCTCTGCCGATACGGCAGAAACTTTTTCTTCTTCCCTTCTCTTAAGGCAGGCTGCTTTAGGGTTTAGATTTCGTTCTGTAATAGAAAAATACTTCTTAATGTCCTATATGAATAACAAGGAGAATATTGATACATTAATCACTGTAGTAAAAATAGCTTATGCAGCTTCCATTTCCTAAGCACTTACGGCCACGTGTTAAAAAAAGCAGGTGTCTAAAGCAGCAAACAAGCACTACTGAAAATCCTATAAAGCATCTCCTAAACAGATATTAACCAACCCCCCCCAAAAAAAAACAAACAAAACCCCACCACCACTTAATTGCTACCTACATAAATCTTCAGGAACCTTAAAAAAAAGTGCTTATCCTTGTCACAGAAAGTTGCTAAACTGAAAACTCAGAAAAATCTTCTGTGATTTGTAATGTAATAGAAGAGAGATTGTTGTGTTTTGCTGCCATGTTAAAGCCATACCAATCCTACTGGCATCACACTACTTTTAATAATATCACTGCTTCTTTCCTCACCTCAATTATTAGCCTGCTGTAAGAATCCAGGAGTTAGAATTTCTTGATTCTGAATTTCTGATTTTTTGATTCTCTTTATATCCCCAAGTGTGTGAAATCATCTAGTGCCCATCTCACTCAAAATCAAGAGAATATGATGATATTCATCGAGAGCAAAAGGAATTTTTGCCATATTTCCTTTCATATTATCAAGTCAATGATTGCCAGCTGTGGACTTGCAATCAAAATACCTTCCATCAGTGTGATTCCACCTCTTCAATTAGCTTCATAGACATAGATTTGGACCTATTTTTCAAATAATGGCAGTTTCTAAAAGTCAACTGTTTGTTCTTCAAAATGGTTTTTCATGAATTCAGAAATAAAAGACTTAAATCTCAATGGCCAGAAAGAGACATGCAAAAGATATGTAATATATTCTGTAAATTAAAACAAGAGATTTTGATCTCAGTGCATGTTGAATTTAAACAACATTTTAAGGTATTTTTCTAGCTGTCAGTAAATTCTATTTTTGCAAGTTAAGATTGCAGATACAATTTTAACTGTAAAGAGCCTGCCAACACTGTGAGCAGACAGTATAAGCTCAGCCCAAGAATTTTTAGTCTTTTTCTATTATTTAGATGCACCTTCAGTACTTGCAGTTTGCTGACCCTTGTGCACTTTACAGGGTGTTTCTCTAGCTAATCTGACAAAGGCAATTTTGCACAGGCTTAGTTCTGCTTTCACCCAGATCATTAACACAAGCCTCCTACTGGAATTCCCAAGGATGATCACTCCCAAAGAGTCTACTGGATAAAACCGATAACTTTTCTTAATTACAGTTTTCTTTGTTTAAATGTGGCTGGCCTTGAAGTTTTAAAGAAGATTTAATTACGTGGAAACTTTGAAAGGAAGCTGATTTCAGTTATTTAGCAAATAGAGACAAGAGTGCTAGCCTACAGTTAAAGTTTCAAACCTAAGATGTTTTATTTTGGATAGTAGCAATCAGAGAATGCATTACCAGCAGAGAGAGGAAATTGCTTATGGCATTATATAACGCATTGGTGAAAACTAATCTGGAACAGCATAGAAAACTGGCCACTTTGTTTCTGAAAACTTAAGTGAGAGCAGAGCAGGTGCAAATACTGGTAAGATGAAGGGGGAAGGCAGAGCCTCCCTCACAAGAGGCAAGGCGTGTGCCTGCAACAGTCTCCAAACACACCGAGAGCAGAAGCTGCAGTGTAAACTTGAGGAAGGGATAACTCTTGATTTAACCGGTCTGTAAAACAGGTCTAAATTAACTGCAAGTACATATAGAAAAAGCTTTCTAACAGAGACATAAGGTTCTGAAGCCGCCTCTGACCAAGGCTAAAACAATCTCCTTAATTTTAACATGCAGCTTTATGTGGATTCTACACCCTGTGGGAGCAGGGATATGGACTTGATGTTCATATCATTGAAAAATAAAAAGCCTGATTAATGTTTTTCTGATTTTTTTTAATAGCCACCTGATCTTTCAGAGTAATACAAGCATTTTCAGACCAAAAAAATTCCCAAGATCCAGGTCTCAGATAAGCTAGAATAGGGCTTTACCATGACATTAGCTGGTATCTCATCTGCAGAACAACTACTGCTTCTCCACAACACCTTGAAAGAATTCAGACTGAGACAGCGAATTCACCACTCTAGTAAAAGCCAGGTTAATGAAACAAATTTAAAATGGGATTAAAGGTCAACAATAACTTCATCAGCACACAAGGATGGAACAGTTAAAGAACTATATTTTCAACATGACTTCTGGAAGAAGTGTCTTTCCTTAAGAGAAAACTACGCAAAAAAATCCTCTTCTGTAGCTATCAGTAGAGCCCATGATTTCTTTTCTGGAAAATTTAAAGGAGTCAGGAAAAGAAAATACATGCAAAATCCCCCAATTCAAGTACCAGTAAGTTTCCTTTCTCCTCCCTAGTATATGCTTAACGCAAAAACTGAAGTAAATGCAGTTAAGTTTACTGCATTTTAATATTCAAATTATGCAAGGTTAATCTCAAACTAGATCTCTGCTTTTTGCTAAAGTTTCTGTACTATTAAATAAGCCCTTCTTACAATTCAAAGCAAGATATGTCAAGGTTTTAACCAACCAATTTACCTTGAAAACATAGGCAAAGACTACATAGGGGGAAAAAACAGATCGAAGTATAAAGCCCCCCCACCCCTTTTTGGAAAATAATCCTCTGCTTTTCCAGAAGAGCATCAACATGTTGCAGAACATCAAGTACTTTAGTAACTCATGCATCTCCTTATGAGGCACATGGCAAGAGGCTGAAACTGCTCCGTGAACCAAGCCACCCCGCAGCTGCCGCAGCACAGCCGCGAGCTCCTCACCTCTCACTTGCTGCTCTAGACTGAGGATGACTGCCACAGCCTGGTGAAGAATAAGCAGTTTTGTCTGTGGTTTTTCACTCTTCAGATGAAGCTGACACATACGGCCAAGCTCTTTAAATGCCTCATTAATGTCTCGTACGCGCAAACGTTCTCTAGCGTTATTTGCCATTCTCCTCTCCTTTTCTCTTTCTATTTTCTGCTCTGGGTTTAAATCCTCATCTTCATTAGTACTGCTGCAAGAAAGTATAAATAAAAGTATACTGAAATCTCACTAGCATTCAAAGCAAGCTTCCTTGTTGGACCGAAACTTTCATTTGATTAATTTAAATTGCTTCTCATTTAATCTATTTCATATTAAAATATATTTACGTAACACAAACACATTTGGCTATATTCTCACCAAAAGAAGTTAGGTATCTATTAATGTTTAAGGACTCGAGATAATTCTTGCTATTCCTGGATTTTCCTGAAAAAAAATATTCAAAGGTTTCTACCCGGAGAATATCCACAGAATATTGTCTACAGAGGGTTCCTCAAGGAAGAACAGCAGAAATGTGCTGTCCCTTGCCGAAGCAAAAGAAGCTGTACTCAAACTACTGCTGCACTCATTTACTGATAGCTGTTCCAATAGTTAGTCGGCCATCTTTTCAGGTGAAGAATAAATGCATTTTTAACTAATAGATACTGGAAACCAGCAAAAACTCATTTCATACAAAAAGACATTCAAATAATTTCAATTTAATACACTTACAACAAAGTTTCAGTTTTACTAAAGATTCGCCTGGTCAGTTTTAGAAATATTCTGTTCTTTTAATACCCAACATAAAGCTAACAGTCACACCTAGAATTCCTGCATCACTTCACTAAAAATTATGATATTAAGTTGGTAGGGTTTTTTTTGACATAGGACTAAAACTGTGCTAAAAAAGACTCTGCTCTACTAAAATTAATACATGAAAATGCCGTTACATCCAAATGATAGTATAGGCTTTATATTTTGTCTATTTGTATATTTGTCTATTGTATATTTGGTCACAAAATTCTGATTGTTCTTGTGTTATCATCATCTCAAATTTCAAAGCTTGTTTCAGGCATATCCAGAAGCATTTATTCAGTATTCTGTCCAGGTCATTTGTCTGCAGTTTGGGAGAAGAAAAAAAATGTTGAAAATGACATTTACATATCACAGTCATCCCAGTACCTGGGCTATCAGGCTGCTGCTCTCCATCAGGAGCGGCTGCCATTCTAGAAGTGCAGCCCTGGCACGGGTACCAGCGACTGCAGACCTCTAACGCTCTCACATCCTCTGCACGGGGCAGGACCCTCTCAGTCTTCTACACTATTTATCTGAACGGGCAGGTATTAGGCATGCCACTAACATAAATGAATGCACAATTTTCAGGTAATTTTACAGAAAAATCCTCCATCTTGTATTCAAATAGATAGATACATTGTAGACTACCTTCAAATTTCAGCTGCCTATTAGTATATGCACTAAGGTCACAAACAAGCTTTGAAATACATTTATCAAAGTTAAGGACAACAACATGCAACTTACACAGAACATTAACTAAGGACAAGTTCTCTGTCTCATGTTAGTAACACACCTTGTTCTGCCTCTAGACGAAACCTTGATATCCTTCTGGGAGGACTCATCATCTGATTTCATGTCATCCGATGAGGGGGGTTCATGTATATTTTCATCCTTCTCCTTGTGTTCAGACTTGATTTCTGTTGGACCTATCGCCACAGACTGGCTCTGTAAGCCACCTGACAAGGCTGCAAGGAAGCAGAGCGCTGTGTGAGTATCACGGGAGTGATGCTTTACCCTGTACACACGTGAGAGAACCTCAAGCAGGGAACGTGTCAGCTGGAGGCCGGGGCAGCAGCTTGGGGAGCAAACGCAAGGAGCTTTAGCAACAAAACAGAAGAGAAGTTCTGACAAAACTGCTGTACTTGGACATATGCCATGGGGTTGTAAAGGGATCATAATTCATAGAACAGATTGATCAGTAACTAACAGCTTAAACTGAAAAAGACACTGTAAAAGACAAAAATATATTTAGCAAAGTAAGAAAATTTGCATCTCTTATCTGAGCTGCAAATCTAAGGGCATTATCTACACTAAAATAGAGACTTGTGCCTCTGCCAAATTTGCAAACCACACATCCCTAAATGATGCAAGCACGCCAATGAATAACCTGACTTCTCTTTTCTATAACTTGCTTTTTCAGGCTCAAAGAAGAGAGTACCATAAACTGGTGCAGAAAGGCCTCTTTTTATTAGCTAGACTGAAATCTGGGGTCAGTCCATTCTGCAACTCTCCTGGCTGCAGTATTGCAAGTGGCATGATGGCTACTCAGGCTGGAAAAACATGGCTATAATGCAAAATCCTCTGCTGAAACTGTCCTGGAAGAAGCCTGACAAAGGGATGCCCTCAGAATTCTTGCAGGAATCCCTAACAGTGGCAGTTTATAGGATTTAAAAAAGTTAATTTTCACTTCTCAGTATTATACACATCACTATTCCCTGTCTGTGTTGATTCAAGTTTATCAAGATCAACAGCCTCAATGGCTCTAGATTATCACAGACCTTGTTTGTTCAGCATTTAGTATTGCAGGAAAGTTACCTCTGTAGCTTTCTTGTGTTTTATGATTTAGTTCTGTGTTCTGACCAGAAACTGTACTGGGAAGAACTGAATGGTTGCTGTTGAGGCTGACACTTTCTTCCCGATGAGTCCCGACCTGAAGCAAAATAAAGCAAACATTTCTATTAAATTTCTATTAAAAGATGTGATTCAAGGAAACCATCCAAAAATAGATGTTTAGAAGACAAAGTATTTGCTGGATTAGATACCCGAGTTAAGCTCTAGATCAGTAAAGGAAAGATGTAGGTGAAAGATACTGTCGCACTAAACCACTGGATTATACCACACTAGATTAAGTTGTGATTCAAGCAATGACTAACACCTATTCGTAATAATGTAGCTGCCTAGCAAATTTTTTCAATATTATACCACAGAATACTACAGAATTTTCTTCTCGATTTATACCTGAGAAGCATGAGCTTTGATTAACCTCAGACAGCCTTAAAGCTAGTATATCTATGAACTCTAGGACTCGCAACATTTTGATCCTTAAAATAAAATCCTGAGGAGTGATATTCATGCAAGAGGTGTGTGTATATACGTCTATACACATAAACATAGGGGTGTGTGTATATACACACACACGAAACACGTACATAACATTTTCCTCTCACTTCTTGTTTGCTCAAACAGGATTAAGAAACGGATCTTTTTTCACAATATCATTATTCTATTCACTTGAATAATTCTCTTTTTCCTCCTTTCTCAGCTAAATACATTTATATTAGTCCCATTACAGAATCTTATCATATGAAAATAATCCATGCATTTAACTATTCTTACCATCCCCTCTGTATTTTCTAATCTGCTCTTTCATAATACAACATGACTAAGAAGCAAGCATTGAGATGAAGAGTCTTAAAAAAAAAATTCTAATTTTGCATGAGCTTGAATGAATGCTACTTATGTAAGAGTGATAAGTGCACATACATAGCTCGAAGAGACAAATTTGTTAAAGAACTGCTGCTCAATACAGAACACATCAATTCAAGCATCAAGTCAAAAAAAGAACATTCTTTTGTTTGAAAAGGGAAGAGGTAAAGACACTGCCTGCGTTTAAACAATTTGGAACATCGCTCATCAATGCCTCTGACTCCTAAAGACGCAAACGTCCTTTAAATATTTATAACATAACATAATGCAATTAAACAGTTAAAAAAAGAACAAAGATGAAGGATTCTACTATTATTTGTATAGTTACAAAAATTGGCTAGAGATGAAGCTTTTTATTGGAACAGTAGCAAACATGTCAACTAGAAGATTAAGCCTTTAATTAAATAGGTTTATTGCCTGGAGTTACACATGAGAACCACTGTTTTTCAATAAATCCTTCAACCCTAGTAAACTGCTGAGCTTTGAATCCCTCTTGAGTAATTAATGCAGCTTTTACCTTTCATGTCTTAGTATGGGTTTTACCCAGAGAGAGATAAATACCCTTATGCAAGTTTATCCTTTGTTTAATATACACTCGCTCCTGTAAGCTAAAGCACAGGAACAAGAAAGGAACGGGGAAAAAACCCCAAACCCATGAGTAACACCCCGTCACTCTGGGCCGCTCTGTTGTGCTGTGCAGAATCACCTCGCCCGCACTGCCCTGTATTGCTATTTAAAGTATATTTTATCTTCCTTTGGGTGCTTTGTCTGCGGGGAGTCCTGCTCCCGCGGGGTACAGCCGTCTCGGCTCCCGGGAGCAGCGAGCGGTGCGGGGCGCTCGGCCGGCGGGACGCCGCGGGGACCACGACACCTCCTCGCGCCAAGGCAAGCCGTCGGCCAACGCCGCCCCGCGCGTCGTGCGTCTCGTGTCCTCCTCCTGCTCGCGCCCAGTCCCAACGCGAGGGGGCTTTCACGCAAGCTGCAAACTGCGAATCTCTTCGGGGGCAGGTTAGTTCCAAAATCCACTTCTTAGAGAAGGCAAAAATTTCTTAAAGCAGTGTACAAACATTGCAGCTACCAGAATCCTGGCAAATTTAAAATCTAGGGCTAACCTGAAAGTGACAGAGCAGCAAGTCAACTCTGACAGAGGCAGAAAATAGATTAGAAATAAAAACTGAATTCAAGTCCACGTTCCAGCTCCTTGAACAGGCTGACAGGCTCAAAGCATGCAATTTAGATTAACAACAGTTATAAAAAAATCTTAAGAGCTAAAATGTTACGAAACTGACCACAACATGAGTTTTGATTCATGATTTGACTCTTATCTACAATGTACATTAAAAAAAAAAAAAATCCAGCCAGCCAAACAAAAATCCTCCAAACCAAAAGACTCGCTGCAAGTTAACGTACCTCACGTGAAGGCCAAGAGCTTTACATAGAAACATATAAACACAACTTATCACTAACTGCTTAAAGGTACTAAACTGCGTTTAATATGTTAAAGACTCGTCAAGTCTAGAAAACCCGGTTTTCCTTTCCTGCTGTTCCCGGTGCTCAGCGCAGGAGACTCTCCACACCTGCCGGCGACCGCGCGCAACCCCGCCGGCTGCCTGAGGGCTGCCGAAAGGCGCCTTGCGCCCTCAGCGCGGCCGGGCACGCTCGCCGTGAAGACGCGCGCCCCTAGGAGAGACGGGCTCGCGGCGCCTTTTACGACTGTTACGTATAAGCAATTCTTAACCAAACGGTTTCCTCCTAGTTGCCGCTGCGAGCCGGAGGAGGGCAGGCCGCGGAGGAGGGCAGGCCGCGGAGGAGGGCAGGCCGCAGCAGGGGCACAGCACCTCGCGGGGTGCTGCCGCCCCCCCCCCCCCCCCCGCCCTGCAGGCTTGCGTCAGTACATTCTTCACTGCATTGTTGCTATAAACATCCCCGTTATAAAAACGCTTGTAAAAATCCGCACCGAAGCCACGAAGGCTTGCTTCGGCGCAGCACTATCCGCCGGCAGCGAGGGGCCTCCCAGCCCCCCGCGCTGTGCCGTGCCGTGCCGTGCCGTGCCGTGCGGGCGGCGCGTGCAGCCTGGACTATTTCAGCACGGTGACGTTAGCAGCGCTCGCCCTGTAACCCGATTCCCCGCAAGCGTTTCCCCGCGTTGCTTTGCGTTTGGCAGGACGCGGGTCACCGTTAACCCTTGCGGGGGGCAGGTGCCCCATTAGCATACAGCTGCCCCTCGCTGCCGCAGCGGCAGCCGGCCCCGGGCGCGCGACGAAGGGGAACGCCTCACCGCTCAACGCACTCCGCTCCGAGACACCCGAACCCGCAGGCCGAGCGGCCGCCCGCTGCGCGCCCACTGCAGCCGCCCGGCCCCGTCCGAACGCGCACCTCCGCCGCGGCACCGCTGTCCTCCGGCCGTCCTTCTGACGGGGCTCCTCAAAGAACAGGCCCGCTGTAATTTTAGTATTCCGTCAATAATGACTTGCAGGGTTTAATTTTATAAGCAAACAAACTTTGAGTTAATTTATTCTTTCATGAGCTAATTTAGCCTCATTTACATGATTGCTTTTAGGTAAACCTTAAGTACTCCTCGATGCCACAAAATGGAAGAAAAACCGAAAAGCTAGGTTCATCTCGTATAGAAGAAAAACCTAAAATTTTAGTTCCAAAACCAAAACACTTCAGAAAAATCTGAGAAGCAATCAGCACAGAAATTGCATTTGTTAAAACTGTACTTAAATCACTTCTGCATTCACTGTTGTGTGTGTATGGGGGGGTCCTACGCAAGGACAGTCTAATACACATTTATGATTCACAGCAAACCAAAAAAGTCATATCTCAGTCAGTAAAGTCACACAGGACTACTGTTCTTCTCAGACTCTGTGAGGCTACAGAGCTGATACTATTTACTAGGTGAGCTGTACTCATTTTTATACATTTCAAGACAGACTTGCACGAGGGACACCCCCTTGCGCACACAGGGACAAAGATTCGCATAATCAAATTAAAAAAAGTGCAAAGCTTATTTCAGCTGATTTAAGTGATAAGATCTGGTATCTGAAAGCAGAAATGCAGTTAAGAGTATTTTTGGCCCTGAAGCAAACACTAGGCAAAACGCCGCAGCGCCCGGCGCAGCACAGCACAGCACAGCACAGCACAGCGCGGGGGAGACGGGCGACCGCAGCCTGCCCCACGTCGCCACCCCCGGCGCTCGCTGCCCCCAGCCCTTCGCTCCAGCCCGAGGCTGAGAACGGCAGAAAACAGCCCGTATTCACACCGGCTGAGCACTGAGCTATGCCCGTCTAAAAACGCGTGCACTTTCCAAGCCATCCTGGCTGGCCAGTTTGGCCGCAGCCGGTTACTCAAGGCGCGGCGAGGAGCGGACAGGGCTTCCCCAGGGCAGCGCGCTCCGGGGCAGCTCCCGGCGCCCTGCGGGGAAGCAGCACCCCGGCCGGCCGCGCGCGACAGCGGGGCTGTGGCCGGGGTGCCAACCTGCCCACGAGGCTGCTTCCCACCGCGGCCCGCGCGGGGCGGCCCGGGGCAGCGGGGCACCGGCTCGCTCAGATGCCTGTGGCACCCGGCAAAAAACCTGCAACTTGAGGATCGTGTTTCACCCTTAACCGAGTTTCCAGGCCTTTATTTATTTATTTATTTTTAATCAATTCATGTTGTTCTTTTTCCGCTGTATTACAATGACAAATAAAAAGCAGCCTGAATAAGAACAAAAAGCGTATTACTTCTTAAGTTTTCAGTAATACACAAAATAAAATACGAATCAACCTCAAAGGCCCCTTAGCAAACCTTGGGTGGGTTTGAGATATGGGAATCCTGTCGGAGGCAGTCGAAGGGCAGCCGAGCTGCAGAGGAAGCAGGAGCACTCAGAGGGAACAGGAAATGAAGTCAACTGGAGTTTTAAAATAAATCTGGCTCAAAAATTAAGCAAATGTTAAAATAAAACCATGTCTGGTTACACTAATTACATAAAAAGGAGTTAAATTACTCATTTCCTAGCTCCTTCTGCCAAGATCATCTTCTTCTAGGGAAATTTAATTTATTCTTTTTTTATTTTTGCTAAAGAACAAAAATGTCTTCTGTAAAGATTTTTTACTCCCAGACAAGGAAGTTTCATTTATTGCTGAATCCCACAGAAACATTTCTTGACCAAAAAACCCCTACAACACCCCAAACGGAAGCAAATATAGGGAAACTGCCTTATCAGTGTTGACTTTTCTCATCATGCTAGCCAATACCCATCATTTCCTTGAAATTTATGGGAGGTCCTCTGAAATAAAGAGGTATTTAATCTCTGAACAAAGTATAGTTCTTACAAATTCAGGCTGTGTCTCGAATTCTCTTCTGCCCCTCTACATTTACAACTTCAAGAAAAGCAAATAGCAAGAGAAATGTCATTTTGAAGGAGCTGATTACTGAACACTGGTCCGAGCGTTACACCTCGGACTCCCGGGGCCCTACAGCAACGTGGTGGGCCCGCGGGCCGCCTCCGTCCCAAGCCTTGTCCCAACGCTTGCCCAACTCCGGCAAGGCCAAGCGATGCCACGGGGCCGCCACCGCCATGGCGGGGAAGGCCACGGCAGATGCCTGCTGTTGGAGCCAGTTCTTCCCATGCAACAAAATTAAGGTTAATCCAAGAAATTCTTTAGCTCTCTCGATTTTCAAGCCCAAACTGATCTGAAAGTTTGTTTCGTGCAGCTAGGTTGAAATATAAAAGCAAATCTTTTTTCATTTTCCTAATCTACATTTATTCCTAAGAGATAGCAAGCATCCCTCAGTTGGAACTGCAGATCCATCAGTATATGATAAATCAAGTCTATATTACATTTAAATTACACAACTACATTAAACTACAGTAGACCTAGGAACCTTTATTCATTTTGGAGAGCCATTTTCCACTGTCACCTATTTTAATCAAAACTGAGTTGATAAGACATTTATGTAGTTTAGCCTAGGACAGAAACACAGAGCATTTACGTGTATTTTTGCATTATCTACGTTTGACTGTATCTGACTTAGCAGCAATATCAGAATGTTCCACAAGGCAGAGAGAGAACAAGTTTGTCATTGCAATTTCAGTCGCTCACTTCACCCCACACTCTTAAGATCAAAAAAAAAAAAAAAATAGTAGTATTCTTTTGTAAGACTAAATTTCAGCCTACCTTGAAACACTGTAAAGCTTTCCCCTTAAAAGCATTCTTTAAATATTAAATAGGAGGCAGCATTAAAAAAAAAAAAAAATCTAATTTTAAGGTATTTATACATCACTTCCTTCATTACTAAAAGCCACTCTGAACTTATATAGAAGCCTAAAGCTGGATATGCCATTGGAAACTCCCCCCCTCCAAGCCCCCCAAACACACACACAGCTTACAGAAACTACCCACTTCTTTTTGATGTTTACTACAGCGGTTCTGAAATTAATATAAATGGATGTGTGACGTGCGAATGGGAGAGCCTGGAACTAATTCTGTTTTATAGAATACAAACCCTTCAGCAATTGGGGTACCTAATTATTTTGATGATAGGTGAAATTTTGCCTTGATCACACAGTACCCAGCTGTGAATCTGTTTTATAACAGAAAATTTCACAGCATGTAACTGGTCTTTAAAAAGACGCTGTAAACATGCAAACACATGGCACCGCTAAAACGAGCATGTTTTAAAAAAGCTCTTTAAGCATTTTTGAGAAGGGGGGAATGAAAAGGAAGAAAAAGAGAAGTGAGAAACACTACAAATATAATTCATTTACTATATAATGCTTTCAACATATTCCTGGTCTACGAAGGGCTTAACTCCATTTTTTTCAGAACAGTTCACATTTTTAAAGAAACTAAGAGATGGATTGAGTTATTTCACTCTTCTTGGGGATTAATCTAAAAGTTGTTTCCTCTTCATTGTTACTTACACTACAGCTGTGCTCAAACTCCTTTTCATTTGGAAAAAAAAGTTAAATTTTGAGCCTGCACACACTATGGTTCCACATTCCAACAGCTTCCTCCCAGTCCTCTGCCAGCATCTGCTATTGAAGACTAGTTCCAATTTACAATAAACAGCTTTTCCAGACCAGAACACTTGAAATTCAGTCCTTCTTGACTGCTTTTCCCATTCAATCTCCCTATTCACCATTTCAAGGAGAAAACTGTTCTGCCAATTATTACACATCTGGAAAAAATGCATGTATAAGCTGAAATGCTCTCAGCAGAAAGTTTCAGCTTTCTGCATATGGTCACAGCAGGATTTTATGGGCCACTGACCAGGCCAAAGTCTAAGTTTTCCCATCTTTCTCCTCCCCCTCATTTCTCCCCACCCTCCTCCCCGGTCCCTCTAATTGGAAACCCGTAGCAGGTGCAAGTTGTCTGCCATCTTCCCCTCCACAGCAATCTCCAGTAGTTCTGCCTTGATAAATATTAATCTTACAGTTCCATTTTAACTTACTAGGCTCCATTACAATTTAAAGTTAGCAGCTGTAATAACTGCGCATGTATACGTTTAAAAATATCATTACCATCGACGCTTGTCTGTTGGTCGTTACGAGGCTGGACGCTCCATAGCTCGAGTTCAGGCTTGCAATCGGCCCGTTATGGGATGGTCCCAGCAAGCTGTGTATGTCGCCGTGGCCTCCCGAGAGGCTCGTTGAGGGCCCCACAGCGTGGTTGCGTAGTACGTGAATGGCATCGTCCAGCCTGTCCAAGCGATCCTCCATCCGCGACTGCTGTGGGGATTTAAGGGGACACTAACAGTCACCACCGAATAAACCCACACACTCGCTATGCTGTAACAGCTTCTACCTTGGAGACATTAAAGACAGAAGATGAAACGCAGTACCAAAAGACTTTGAAAGCACCTACCAGCACTACAAACAAACAGGGAAAAGAAAAGATATCTGGAGATTTTGCTCGAGATAGCACTCATTCCACAAATAGGTGGCAGCTTTTAAAGTGAAGCTTATTACAAGGTTAATGTTACTCAGCTTCTATTACATGGCATGAACAAGAAAAACAGGAAGTACTACAAAAATAAACTATCTAATATAGGATGAGAAAGAGCGATCATAAAATCAGCCTCACCACGTTGGTAACAATTAAGAGAGGCAGTGGCTTTTTGAGAACCTGCATTACAAAAAGACTGGACAAAACTTTAAGTTACCATTTTCTAAATATCGATCTATAAACAGATATTTCAGAAATAAAAAACAAGTTCTATATGTTAACATAAAATAAGTCTCTATGCCTTAGATTCATTTTTATTTTAAAAAAGACAAAAAAAACCCAAAGCAAAACTGATTCTGACATGGCAGCTCTCTAGAAACTGAACTAGCAGGATGTTGGTCAAAAGATGGGTCATACACTACGCTAATTAAAGCTTTTAACGGGGAATCCAAAGGAAGCATTAATTGAAACACAAAAAGGCACCATCTAAAGAGAAATAGTACCTCACAGACATCCTTTAAGAAGGACATTGCATCTTGCAAATGCTCGTGAAGTTGCTGTTCAACTCGATTTTTCTGGCAAAGTCAAGACAGAACAGGAAGCAAAGCACAGGTTAAGATTAATCCAAAAAAGAGGTGAGGAAACAGCTGATGTGCATGTCAGCAATAAATTGTTAGTCAAGTTAATGCAACAGAGATCTGATTATATTAAGATAAGAAAAGGCTAATATTTAACACTGCAGTTATGTTAGGATCCTAAGATGTACATATCAATCATACTTAATTGCAAAAATTGTGAAGAAAAGAAAACTGATTTAGCTTAAACTTATTGCTGTTAGTCAGAAAAAAGAAATTATACGTGTGGAAACTAGAAATATTAACAGGTGATCAAAACCTTTCTCAGCGTTCCCTCAAAATTTTCCCCTTTCCTTCCCGATGCTGTACCAGAAATTTATGAAAGAAGTCAGTAACTTAAATCCTCTGCAGAATCTTCAAATCTAGATAATTTCCAATAATAGATTATTTCGTGTATATTTTTCTCTAAAACGTTTTTTAATTTATAAATGAACATCCCCCAATAATAAACATAACAATTACAAATAAAATATATATTAATACTTTAACAATAATGTAATGACAACGGGCCCAAGAGATTACCACGTCAGGGAGAGAAGGGGAAGGACAAATAAATGCAAAGGCATGAAGTCTTTATCTTTTCTCCAGACTGAACTTTAGATAAGAATTAGCTATGGATTTGTGAAAAGGTACCAAAATCTCATAACAGCGCTTTAGCACCAGCTGTCCTTAGCATAGAAGCCTGATGCCCAGGGAACAGATGGTGAAAGACACACCCTGCACGTCTTATATTGTTCAACTGAACAGGCCATTTGTTAGCAAAGAATTCATTTGTAATGCTATCCTACTGTTTCCTTTAATGATATGCAGGATTTATACAAAAACAAGCCTTCAACTCAAGTAAAAGTAGTATGTTGCTTTCAACAATTCTTACCAAGGAGTGTAGAGAGTTTTCATAGTTTGGAGATGAGGGGGCTTGTCCTCCGCTCCTAGACCACTGACTGGCACCTGTCAAAATTGTCTAGGTTAACTCACAGATCTATGCAGCATAAGCGGGAAGCAGAGATGCGATTTTTTTTTTTAACATAATTAACACCAACATATTCTGCACAAAGGTAAGATAACATATGGGTTTGCAAAGGAGGACAAATTCCTTCATTCTGCCTTATTGAGGGACAAATTATCCTGGCATCTCTAGGTTAGACACATTATTATGACAAAGCACTGACATCTTCAAACTACTTTAAAATTAGAAAATAACGACAGACTAAACACACTGTATTTGAATTGCCTTTTGCAAGTGTCACCATAAAAACATTGACGAATCCTTTCTTCTTGATATTATATTCAGCATACGCAGGCATATCTTTAATAGCATGAAAATATAGAGCAAATTAAGAATTTTTTTAAAAAAGAACATTAAATTATGCATAATTGGAAAAACGTTTTTATGACACTTCTCTATTAAATAACAAAGCTTAAAACTATCTAAGAGCTTTCCTTATCTTGTCTAGCTTTACTCTGCATTTTACTTTTATTTATTTCAATTACAGAAAAAAAATTCTAGATTATAACGCATGTGAAGTTTAGAAGAGTAAAGTTTATTTCCTTTTGTTATATCAGGTATATTGAAGGTAAATTGGAAGAGATCTCATTTCAGCTAAAGAAAAATTGACTATGCAACAAATCAGCAATTATATCCGTATTACTTATACACTGCAAATTCAAATATATAACCATTCTAATCTGACCCACCAAATATACCTAATTACCATGTAAAATTTAGAAATAATTAGATGTGAAATGCAGTAACTAATAAAGTAGTACTTTTAGAACAAAGCCTGAAGTAGTACAACATGTATTTTTCTCACCAACTAATAATGCATCTTTTATAAAGATACTACATGAAATTCTATGTCCATTAGAGACAGCTTCCTTTCAGCCATACAAATGTAATAATAAAGCAATTACATTAATAAATTATGGACATACAATCCAAAGCAGCTCATTAAAGGAAGAGCCTGTGGGCTTGTTCTTTCAATAACAGCCAGAGCTGTATGTCTGGAAAACTGGGAAAAGGTTTAATAACATTATAGTTCCTTTGTTCAGACAGCTGCAAGTATTACCTTTTAAAGAAAGGGTTTTATTTAAGAAAAAGAGTGCAGCTTGCATACCTATTAAAATACCCAAATATTTCCTTTCTAATTAAAAAAAAAAAAAGTCCTCTCCAATTTCATAAAAGCCCAGAGCTGCCATAACTGTGCTGGAATTCTCTTTTAAAATAAAATGACATCAGTGAATAAGGTTATAATTACAAATTTTCACTTTGCACAGATATTTCGGGTGTTGGATCTATAGTCTCCCTCTGCATTGCTATCATTCCCGAATTTGGGAATAATGCTTAGAGTCCAACTTATTTTTGCAAAGCATTAATGAAACAACTTCAGACTATTTCGGCTCAGCTGAGTGTTCAAATTTTTATCTGGCCAAAACTCCACTTTTAGAGACAAGACCAAAGTTACGGTTTGAATGAGCGCTTACAACTAAGAGGACTGAGTACGCTGCTTCCTACAATACAGCATCAGCTGAATATTAAGCAGAAAGGCAAACTATTATGGAAAGAAGGCAGTCCTTTATTTAGAAGTGAGCTGAAGCCCATGTGCCTAGTTTTGATGACCTTTTTAACGGAAAAAAATGGAAATTTTACTATTTCCTTAAAGTAAGCCCAGAGCAAAACTATTTGAGTGGTATTTCTTATAAAGAGGGGGAAGAAAAAACCACTCCTCCTCCTCTCGCTCAAACAAGCCAACTGCAACCTGCAGTTTTTAATCACACCTCTAGCAAGGCTAGCGCGGCGTACCGTACCGTGCTGCCATGCCTGCGCAGGCTGCCAGATGGCACCGATTTCCTGCCTTCCTCCTCCAACTCCCCCTCCTGGCAGTTTGTGCATGAAATCCACCAATTACGTCGAAAAGCATCCTGGCACCGCCAGCCCCGCAATTAACAACTGCGGCTTTTAGCGCAGCACCAACAGAGCAGCATGAAAAAACAAATACGCCAGGCAAGCGTTCGGATTTGCGGGGGTCATCGCCAGCAGTCGCTGCAGCACGGCGCGTCCTCCCAGCCCTGGCCCCCTCGCTCCCGTCAGACCCCCGCGCTGGGGCCGGCCAAGGGCTGCGCCTGCCCCCGCGGCGCTCGCCGAACGCCCCTCATCCTCCCAGGACCATTCTTAAAATACCAAGGCTTCGACCGCTCAAATCCGCATCTGAGCTTTACATACAGAGTCATTAAAACTATGCGAGACCTTCAGCGTCGGACGTGTTCATGTAAAATTAGAAATTAAATGAGGGTAGGAAAGCTGAGACACACACTACTGCCTCATGATACTCAGGGGTTTTTGTCCAGGCTTACATCCTGTTTTTTCAAAGTTTTTGCTTAAAATAATAAAAATAATATTGTTAGTCCTTAGGTATGCTAAGAAAAACCCAGGAACCAAAAGGCCAAATGTGCAAACGTGAACTGCTATACTTAAATGTCTCATGAAGCTGTGATCTCTCAATGCTTTAAATAGGTGGCAGGGTGCTCCTACTCTGATTTATAATTAAAGGACAGGCAAATCAAAGACTTAGTCAAACCTAAAATAATAACACTGATCAATATACAAAGAGCTGGCTACAAGAGAGGACAATCAAGATGAAGGCTAAAATGCTCCAAAATATATTATTTTAGTATACATAAAACATTTGTTTTATCTGTAATAATTTTTTGGGGTCAGGACAAAAAATGGCTACCAGGAGTATAAATAGCAATAAATATAGTAGTAATTACTTTACATTGTGCTTCACTGTGTTCTTAGTGACTCATCTGGGAATAAAGATAAAAGTCCAGATTCATAAATGAAGGTAATTAACTACTGGAGCAATTTACCAAAGGCTTGATACATTCTGTATCACTGGAATTAAAGGGGGGGGGAGAGGGGGAGTATAATTGTACAACAGATGCTAAATTTGTGCCTGAGCAGGATTTCAGTATTACTTGCTTGTATCTGCTACTGTTTTACCCACTAGAACCCTGAATAAAGGATGCAAATCAAAGTGCAAATCGTGGAGAGCTTTACACCTGACAGAGGTTGTGACAGGCAGCACGGGGCAGGGGGGCACACGACATTTTGGAGACCTCAAATTTGTATTCTGAAAAGATACATTAGCTAGCTCTTTTGTGCTTACAAAGTTAGGTGTGGCATCTAATTGGGGAGCTCCAGTTGGGATCTCTAAAAGTCTAAATACTTTGGAAAGTCACTTCTTTTCTCCACCCATAGAGCTCTTTTCGATATTTGCTTTGATGTTAAAAAGAAAGAACAACAACTTTTTGGTCTGACCTGCCTTTTCAGCAGAACGAGGACACACAAGACATTTTTCATTGACTAATCACTAAATCAAAAAAACCCATTAATCCCCTCATTACTCAATTCAACATGGATTTTTCAGTTACAGAAAAAAAAAAAAATGCCCAAAGCAGCTGTTCAGGTATGCCACGTCAGATATTCATTAATCCATTAAAGCCCACAGAAAACCAGAACAGTCTCCATTAAACATGAGTGAAGTCTGAACAGTGCAAGTTTTCTGAGTGACATTATATACATACATATGCATATATACATACATATGCATATGACAGTACTTTACATCAATAACTTTATTAATTTATTCATCTAGATCACACAAACATTCTGCTAAGCTCACTCTCTCTGTCCTTCACTATGAGCTAATTTTATTCAAAAAAAGCTCTTGCAAAACAGTGACCAGCAGCCAGGAGTCTGCAGGGATATATCAAACAGCAAAGAATGGGAAAACAGACTGTGGTATGAACTTTAAATTATTTAACAAATTGCACTATAGGAAAGAACAGGGTTAAAGTTACATCATCGTGCTTGTAATTCTAGTTCTTTGTTAAACAACAAATTTAAGTCAATGGAGCTTTCACAGTGCTCTCTATATGGAGAACAGCTGTTCAACTTTTACTAGACAGCTGAGGCCACGGTGTCTGTGAAAGCTGCCCTGGCGCTAGGAGCTGGAGGCAGCTGCCCCCGGTTCATCTCCACGCTGGAATGCTCCTGACCGCGCTCGCGCCGCCAGCGCACAAAGCACAGGTGACAGAGGTGGCTGCAGCACACGGCATTTACTTTGAAAAATGCCAGAAATTCTTCTCGCATAGAATGAAAGCATTCATGAAAGCCATGAATGAAAAGCTCTCCTGTTTTAAAAGTGAAGGATCTCGCAGACTACTGTATTTTCATTAGAGGGCACGCACATCTGCTGTGTTTGTCACTGAAAGCTGCTGCACAGTTTTTACGTACGTGCATTGTTCTTCTCCAGTATCAGCACAGATATTTTCCAGATCAGTACAGATACTTGTAATAGCTAGGACAATGTATGATTACTCCAGGTTTTCAAACATTATTTTAATAAGCTAATTTTCAGAGACAGTTACTAGAACTTAAGTGAATGTTCATAACAAAATACTTAAGAATTTGGATAAGTTTGGATTTAGTACAACAGAAAAATAAACAAAATATATAAGAAAATATGCAAGGAAGCTACTACTGATTGCATTGTCATTGCAAAGAGGATGTTTTTGAAACAGCAAACAAGTTATTCACAAATAGCTAGTCTCTACCTGTAAGAGGTGATGGTGATCCAACTGGTGTCGATGGATTTGATGGAAAACTACTGCTGGTATGATCAGGAGAATAAATCTAATAACAGACAAAGAAGTTTGTATATCAATACACATCACAATACTCAGTAAAAAAATAGTTATTTGGATACCTTTTCATGCTTGATACTGGACTGATAAAAACAATTTGGCCCATCAATCACAGTCCTACTTATTACATGCACGGTTCTAAAAATGCCCAGAGAACTTTCATGTAGTATAGACCTTTCAAATAGTTGTCAAAATAAGCACAGCCTGTATTGCATAGTGACACAAATATAATTGATCTTACTTGTACTTCAACAGCAGCAGAAATTACAGCCTTTTTATCATTCAAGGGGAGCTGTATATGTTAAGAGTTAATAGTACACAGATAATTATAACAAACAAACCGTCAGGAAAATGTGGAGGAATGACGACTTCCTAATCTTCAGAGGGGTAAAAGATTTTATCAAAGTAAACACATTTGCTACCTTTTAAAAATTAATCTTTCACAAAAGAAAATATGGAAAAAACATTCAGCTCTAGTTAGTTTGTAGCTAGCAAACTAAAACCATCTGAAATTTTGTTGCTGTTACTACATATTACTGCAAATACAATTTTTTCTCTTTTTATGCATGCGTGTGTTTTTGTGTGCCTCTCAGTTGCTCCCATAAGATACTAGTCTATTCTTTAAACCTCCACTTGCAGTAAGTTATCCCTTGCTATTCTTTAATATAATAAAGAAGTTGAGATAAAACTAGAAGATATAATGCTTAAAATTTTAATCAAAATTTAGAATTCCAAGATTCTTTGAAAATTCATTTTGGAAAGGGAATTAGGTTTAGCAGCTGACTGTGAATTTAGAACATATTTTTATAGGTCATCAGTTCAAACCTGTTTTACTTGAGCAGAGACCAGGATTTGTTAGTCATCAGATGGCAGTTAAAAAAAAATCTTCACTGGCAGTGTGGTTGATGTCTCTTCACACAGACAATCTGACATTTCAACGTTTAGCTGACAATAAACTGGAACTTGATTAAGTTGCATATTGTATTTTTTGAACTGACAAAAACAGGATCTGAGAGAGCACATGCTCCTTCCTGGCCTACCATACTTCTACAGTAGAAAACACCATCACCACTCTAATGAAAACACTGCATCCTTTTCATACAAGCTAGAAAGAAAATATAAAGAACAAAGGACTTGCAGGACATTGCAGGAATCAACACATTGCACATCAGCCCAAGCACAACTGTAAAGTCTTGGTTAGGCCACTGTGAACGTCACCATATGAACTGTCACCAATTCCAAAGACGGCTACAATACTAAAAAATGACACCATGTCAGAATAAGCCACCTCAAGTTTTCTTTGAAACCGTTTTCCATCGCTCTACTTGCCAATTTTATTTTACTGCACTTCGTAAGCGAAAACGCGACACGAGAAGAAAGCCACAAATAAAACACAACGTCAGACCTCATTGCGCATGCAGTGCCTGGCTGCGGCGCTGTTAAATGACCAATGATGAACAACCCTGACACCTTCTGCCAGGCTTAAACGGTGACATGACTCATTTTCCTGCAACAAATGCGCCGCCTCCTCCCCTCGGTCCCGGGCCAGGCCGGGCAGCGGGGTGCCAATATGCCAGCGCCTAATGAAAAGGCTCCGAGACAAAGGCTGCACAATTGAGAGCCCGCAGAGCCAAACCTCGGAGCTGTTAGTCCAATTTTTTAAACACTACAGTGTACATTTCAGTTAGCCTTTGTGATGTTAATGTTATTGAGTCTAAAGCAACAAAGAAACTTAATTCATGAATTACTTTTAGAAGTCAACTTCCCTACATTTTCTTTTCTTTTGTTAGGGGACCAGTGGCTATTTAACCGCCGAGAGCACACAAAGGCCTTTACCCCGGCGCGGAGGTAGGAATCAAAACATAAGTTATCACAAAGAGGGCTGATATAATCAACAAAGTTAAACAGTCCTCCTGTTTGATCTCCTCTAAATTAAAGACCAAGTGTTTTGATTTGGCATTAGGCAATGAAATAAACCAGATGTTTCTCCTGCCATATAACCCTCCATGGGCACAATCTTAAAGGGTTATTGTTTGGCAAATGTTCAGGGAAACACATTAGAAATGGCACGAATACCCAGATTTTCTTTTCTTTCTGTCTATACTAGTTCATTATCCAAACTAATGCATAATCCACAGGGCTTTGGGAACTTTGTGTAAATACTTTCATGTACAATTCTCTTTCTTGCCTACCCTGAGATTAAGACCACAATTATCCAGGCTTAAACCTAAAATAAAAGAACCTTTGCAAATGTATTATCTGGCCTTACATGTTTAATCACATACTATTCTGTACGGTCTTTAATACCTAAACTGAAGAACAAATGTCGTATCCTCTGATGTTTCGCACATGAAAGGCCTATTGTAAGATGTGCATCAACATTATTTTAGAACTAGAAATTGCTCTTAGCAGCAGGACTGTCTAAAACGCTAACAAAAAGGCATTTCTTTTTTTAAAAAAGGAGTATTTAAGTTTTTGTTCAAACAGAAAAATATTCCTAGCTTATTAGCAATCAAAATTCATATGCGCTACCTTCACCTGCAAGACAGAGCACCTCCCTTCTCTCTACAGCAGGGAGCTGGACTGCCTGGGGAGCGGCTGTGAGAAGGGTGCTCCGTCCGCGTGTCTGTCCGTCCGCCGGGCGGGCGTTGCGGGCCGGGGGAGCAGACGAACGCGGGAGGGAGGGGAAGCACGCCCCCGTGGCACGCACCGCTCGAGCAGATGGAAAGCATCACCCTCGGCTCCGACAGCAGTGATTTATGGACTGACCTGCCTGCTCCTGCCAAGCAGCAACAGCGGATGACACAACTGCGTTGCCATGGCGACCAAAGCCCACCCACCAGTTACATTAAACATTTCTGCCCTGACTTCCACTCGCAGTATATTTAGAGTTTTTCCTCAAAACATCAGCCTGGTTTTCTCAGCACAGGCATAAATACCTGAGGATCTTGCAAACAGAAAAAGGACAACAGAATAATTAAAAAGAAGGAGAGTAATGGAAAACCCCAAAGTCGCAGAGGTCTCACTGGCTAACATGTCAGACAGAAATCCTGGTCAGGCTGCAGAACAACGGACATCCCAAAACATTTGTAATGAGCTGCCTGAGTATCTACATAGGGCTATTTCTAAGAGTCAAAATGATCCTGCTTCTTCTCTGACAGGTCTTAAACAGAAAAAAGAGAGCATTAACTGCCCTCTGTACTCTCGAATTGTTATCTACCTGCTGGATCCCAAAAAGCAACAGGGACAACATTTCTCTCCTCAAAGCCCGTAGGTCAGAGTTCTCCTACCCAACACGGACGTTACGGCAGTGCCCCGACATTATCAGCCCTGGTAATCTTCTAACACGCGACCCTTTGAGGGAAGCAGGAGTAACAGGAGCTGCAGGAAAGCGCGCATTTGCATGCGCTGGGATGAGGGCAGGGAAGCAGAATGCAACCGGGGTGCTCTTCCCACTTCTATCTTTCAATCAGAATTAGGCTCCTATTTGCTAAGCACAGGAAATCTCAAGTGCTTCGCCAGCCACCACCCATAACTCTGCAATTTCTGCTATAATGAGAATTAAGCCAGATACAGAATATAAAAACTGTTTTCAAAATAATCTGTATTGATTACTATTTTATAAAAAGCTCTTCTTCATTTGATTGTATTAATGCAAACATAATTGTTGCATCTGCGCAATATGTAAACAAAGCTTTAAGTAATTTTAAGAGAATGAAAACGCTTGCAATGTTTTGCATTACCTGCGTTATTCCAACAAGAGTTAAGGTTTAAACTTTATGCATATACAGCCTTTTAAAACCTGTTCCATAAATTACAGCTGTACAACATGGCATTCAAAATTTCTCAGTTTTACAAGGCCACTGAGAAAATATTTTAAACCTTGAGGCAGGATCTGCTCTGAGAGTAATGTTAAAAATATTTGACTTTAACTAGAACAGTAGAGGAAAAAAACCTGAAAGATTTGTTTTATGATTAGACCAAACACAGAGGTTTTTGTGAATTTTACTTTGTATATGCAACTTTCTAAACTATATTCATCCTGAATTTTCTGATCATCTGAAAAAGAAGGAGGTCTGAACAAGTCTCCTACAAATAAAAGCATTGTATCTCATTTGCCTGTTTATGGACATTTGTCTAGCATATGACATTGTCTCATAGCTCATTATCTTAACTTCATACCTAAAACTACTGATTTGATACTAGGAAATGAATGAAAACATAAATAATGGAAGCAATGATGAGCAAGTTTAAAATCTGAACATTCTAATTACTACTTACAGATGCCAATGCCTTTCCAAGTGCATCACCTGTCTGTGAGCTCCCAGCACCATTTCCTCTGTTTCCTGTGACATGGAAAGTAAACCAACACTTACTTTTAAAGCTGAAGTTTTACTTACTTTTATTATTGTACTAATTACATATAGTGAGAAGCCACTTTTTAAACAGGATATTCTAAGGAAGGCAATGTCAGTAGAATCAATCTTCATTATATTTAATAATTAAAACAATTAGATTTAAATTTAGGTGCTCTCCTCTTAAAAATCAGAGTATCACCATGATAAGTTGAGGACCAATAAGTGAAGGTAATTAACAAGACAAATTACTACGTGTAGTATCACAGATTAATTTCAATGACATGTAAAACAAAAACCAAAATACTAAGCAAATTGTATTATTACACCTGACTCCTAAAGCATAACTTAACACTAAAGTGCTGCACATTTCATTAATGCTAGAAGCTGAACTCACTGAAGATGCAAGAGCTCCTTGCGTGTTTCCTTGCTCCTCTGCTCTAATTCTGTGCTGTGCTCTCATCTTCATTTTAGAAAATCCCTGAAAGGCTCTTTATCCACCAAGGTTTCTGTCACTCTTGCCATTACTCTTCCCTCAGTCATATGTCAGCAGCTTTGTGTGCCCTTTCACTCCAAACACCATTAAACCAAGTGGAGAGCTAAAGCCCAACTAACTGGAAACACAGAAAAGACCTGAATTCCCTGATATATGGACTTTCCTGTAGAAGAGAGATCATCTGAAAGCAAATCTTATTTCTGCACCAATCAACTTCTAGTGTCAACAACCTTTTAACACGAGTATGTGGGACATCCACACCAGAAATCCAAATGATGCAATGCTCATCTCGTTTCATGTGTTGTGGCAGACTTGGATTTTCCAGCCTTGAATTTCATATGCAGATTCATTAACTGAGATCTGTTTAAAGATCCAACTCTAAAACATGTTCTGAAATCAAAGTCAATATAGTCGCTCCAACTAAATTCTGCTTACTGAAAATGAAGCTAGGTACAAACCGTATCAAATTGAAAAGGGATATCTACAGTCATTTAATTTCTACAATTGTATCTTAAGAGATGATGTAGTACATCATTACATCTAAAATCTTAAGAAAAAAAGAAAAGGAAAACTTTGAATACGGGAGGCCTGCACTTCATTCCTTCTGACTGTTCTCAAGTTGGTCAAGAGGAGAAGGAAGGAAAGAGATCAAAACATTCCATACTTATCAAATATGCGCAAGGAACAGATCATCGTCCTATATTTTGTGCTTTCTAGGTAGGCACTGAAGAGCCTAAACTAGCCACCATACTGGCTAGTCGCTAATCTTTAAATCAGTTAAGGGAGGAATTTATGATACAGTTTATCAAGCTCCCTAAAGCCCAAAGAAACATTCTTCCTGCCTTTCTCCTGCACAGTATCTCAGCCATACAGCAGCAGCTCTGAAAACTGTAATACCAGAACCACATAATGAATTTGTACATATACTCAACTACAGAAGGATAATCGCTGTTAAGTTAAATGAATACAGTTTCTTAAGCATGGACTTGGCCATGAAAGCAAATAAATCAGTAAGACTTAAGTTGACTGCAAACCAATTTGCTACACCTCAGCCGTACTGAGGACAGAAGTGTCATAGTAGTTTAATATCCCTGACTACAAGCACCCCATAAATTAAACAGTATTAATTCTGTGCATGGTACAACCCTAACTTCCTTTCCTTGTAAAATTATGTATATTAAAAATAATAAAAAGGCATGATGAACTTTTTACCCAGAATATTATCTGATCCATTGACAGGTGGAGTGTGTGAGGCAGCTACATAAGGTGAACTGCTGGTACTGCCACGATGGAAGCTAGACATTGGAGGAAGACTGGCATTTATATCGGTAGGTGAGACTGAATGTGGGGGATAGCTCTAGAGAGAAAAGAAACAGACATCAGACAATTCAGTAGTCTCCAAATAGATATTGATATTTTAAGATACCATATATACAAGACCCAGCTCTTTACCCATTATTTAAGAAAGCGACTCATCCACCCTTTAAATGGACCACTAACTACACAGCCACAGATTTTCACTACACAATAGACCTAAATAAGAGGACCTAAATCTAGTATTGTAAGATTGTGAGTTCTGACAACAGGGTTTTTAATTGATATTGGTGAGCAGCAAACAAGAAATGAACTCTTGCAGGCGAAATCTCCACATAGGAGCACAAGCGCCGTCACCGGTGCTGGGTAACTCACCAAGCGGTCATGCGTGGGCAGGCTGCCATAGCTGCCAGACTGGGACATGTGGGAAGACGAGCCCCCCAGCATTCCTCCGTAACCGGGCTGGCTCATGCCGTTGGATGAACTCCAGAGGTCAGAAGAACTGTGGGTCCCATCTTTTTGGGTTTTTTTTAAATAAAAAAGAAAAAGAAGAGAAAAATACATTTCATGTGAGAGTATTGAGTTCTCCTTTCCTTTAAAAATTTTAAAAGAATACATAATTTAGCTACTCAGACGAACATCAATAGGGAAATAGTGAATAGCTTATATTGCGTCTCCTATTTTTCTGCTACCACACTTGCTGTATTTATATAATAAACAAACAAAAAACCCCACCAACCCTGCCCTCTCCAACCCTCCCCCCAAAAACCCACCAGAGGCTTTACAGCTGAAATACAATCCAACCACAGCTGAGAAAATACCAAGTACTTCTGCTAATTACACAGACTTTCAGTAGGGCTCAGTAGCGCCAGATTTATATCAAGAGAGTTGATAAAAATTCCAGACTAAAAGAAATAATAAAAAGGGGATGGAGAGGACAGATGCTTGGTTAAGCAGAGCTCACCATAAACACACAGTGCAAAACATCTATTAACCTAAAATAAGCAATTTATAGTTTAAAATACCTTAGACCATAAAAAAATTTCATAAGCAGATTTAAATAACTGAAATGACTATATTACATAAGCCTTAAACCTAAGCGTGTCAGTGCAGTTTTCCTTCAGTAGCATACACTGAGGTGCTCTGTACGTTCCTGTACTCAGGGACCAGACTTTCAACATACTCCAAAACTTCATCAGACTACAGCATGAGCTACTTATATGACATGAAGCCGAGGAAATGCATTCTGCTCTAGGTTTGTTCAATTCAACCCCCCTTCTTTGGCATGCCGGACATAGAGGCATTTGAGAACTTCGCCTGTTAGCTGATACTGTACAGCCAAATTCCTGAGCAGTGGAGAAGCCCTCACCTCATTTTTCTCTATCGCCGCGGTGTGCTGCTCTGCAGCCCCTACAAATCAAAGGATGGGGGATTCTGTCCATCTGGCCTGGTGTATAATCCCCTTAAATTTCAGTCAGCAATTAATGTCACGAGGAAAACTTTAAATCAACAGACAGCTCCCTTCATCTAACTGTTTTAAAGTATATAAAACTCAGTCAAAAGATGTAGCACAATATGTTACCTTTAAGTTTAGTCATTCATTCAGGGTAGCAGTGGCTAATATCAGATTTCTGCTGAAAGAACAAGTTACACATATCTATATTTAAGTCATTTTATTTTACCTACCTTGCATAAAGAAAGTGCTAGCAAACATACTGCTTGGTGGTTTAGGAGATGGGTAACTTGGAGATTCTCTGTTGAAATCATCAGAACTTGGGGATGGTGCATACACCTAAAGATTGGAGACCAGCAAAAGCACATATTTAGTAATATCTGGGTGTCATGAGCCAAGAAACCCAACAGAACAGCATACAGACACAGAGAACCAAATAAAAAGAGAACAGTCTAGCAAGCCGCAGCATTTGTTGCCCTTGTTTTATTTGCTTTTCAGCAAGTTGCCGCCGCGCAGTGGAACCACAGTAGAGCGATCCTACCGCCACACTTTCTGGTGTGCCAACTCAACCAGGTGGCCTGCTAAACGCTTGAATGCCGATTTTGCTTTCTAAGTGCACGACTTGCACAGACTTGTTGCTCAAGATAAAAAGAACAAGATAAAACATCTGGGTCCCCAACAAATTTTATTTTAAAACAACTGTATGCCCGTTTGAATATTTAATTAGCTGGCATATCCCCACAATCAAAAAGAAAAAGCATATCCCATGACAAATGAGAGGATTTTAATGCAACTGCTGTATTATCCATCCAGAAACTCACACGCCTTTGTAAAATCACCCAAAATATATGTAATGTAAGTGCACGGCCTGTCGAAAAATTTTAAAACTGCAATCTTGTGCAAATTTTTTTCATGCTGGCCTAGTGTTAAAGAAAACCAGCATCATTCATTTTTATCAGTGTAATACTAATTTTTTAGTTAACTTTTTTGGAATGAGCATTCTGAACTCGCAAACAACCAATTTTCTCAACAACTCAAACTATATAGGAGGCCAAATAAACATAATGGTTAGATGTTTTTAACTTCAGTCACTCTAAAAATAAATAAATAAAACAGCACATATTCAGGAATAAGTAAGTCCAATCAACGAAATCAATTTTCACAGAAACAAGGACTCTATCCCCCATCCTAGTTGCTCTAAAAGATGCTATTTCTTCATAGCAGTATTTTTAGACAATAGACTGAATACTGCAATATGACTAGTGTACTTAAAGAAAACCAGTTTAAAAAAAAAAAGCAAATTAACAAATACAGCAGCGAAGAACACCAAAACAGAACATTTAAAGCAAAGCATCTGTTTGCTACAAAGTAAAAAATGTGGTGTTTTTCTTTTATTTTTATATTGTTCACCTTACTTTTACATACTTAGTGCTTCAGCTAAAGTAAACACATTTCTTAAAGTTTAATTTTAAAACTTCAAAACGTACACAGTGCAACTTACACAGTGTGTAATGCCCTAAAATTCTAAAGTGAATATTTTTAGCCATTCCTATGCAAATATAGACATAAGTCTATACCTACAACATTCAAGGCCCTCCCTTTCCTCACAGCACGCTGTCTACCAGGCAGGAGAAGGGAGAGGAAAACGAGCCAGCCAACAAAAAAGCCGAGTCTCCCGCAAGACAGCCCCGCTGCTGCGGCGGCAGGGTGAGGGCTGGGCAGGCGCGGGGGGGCCGCGGGCAGGGCCTGCGCCCCGAGGCACCGAGCTACTGCCCCCTCCACCCGCTCAGCCAGTCGCTACAAGGGCACGAAGAACTAAGCTGGGGTGTATTTGCCAGTAGTGGCTCCGTAGTGAAAGCGGCAGGTAAAAAGACACCTGATAAACAGGAGTCAAGTGGAAAAAATAGGACTTCTAGTTACATGTTTGTCTTTACATTTGAATTTTGCATCAAAATAAAGGGGAAAACGTGTTACTTTAGGGGAAAAACCCCTTTTGGGGGGCTTTTATCCAATATTTTTCTTGCAAATTTTAAATTTATAGAATACATTTAAAATGGAGATGCTTACCAAATCTGAGTGACAGAATGACAATATGTTATAAGCAATGTTAACAGTACATATGTATTTACTATATAGGAAGAACGCATGTATATTCCATGCCTCAGACATACTTTAACAGAAACGTCAGTCTGTCAAATTGCAAATACTCACAGTCATAAGACTACAAACATATTAGGCAAAAGTGGGCTTAATTTACAAGTTCTCTGTTGTGCAGAATAACACAGCATATGCTATAGCTGATGGTTAATCTATCACTGTCAGAGGACAGCAGTGGAAACAAAGCTTTATGACATTTAGCATCGACAAAGATTCACACTGATTAATGTGGAATAATCTACAATGACAAATTATACTTCTTTTAAACTGTAACATTATCAATAAGACTTGTAAATACAAGCTCTGAAATTTCAACATTTTATATAATTTGATGATTTACAAAAAGTGATTACACAGTATCTCAAAAGTGAAATTAAATTGAAAAAAAGGCCTAACTCCTACAAATATATCCTTTACAGATACACATGTACAAGCCATTAACATAATAAAAATGTTATGAATTATATTAATGTCAAAGAGGCCCTTCCAAACAGCTACATGAAAGTTCTAGCACAGACACATAACTTTAAATAGTTTCTACTTGTTTTGGTATCTTAACTATAGCTTGCAAAAACATAGCTGCAATGTTATGAAGCTGCACTTGTGCCAGTCTAGATTTTTTAGATCAAAGAGTTCTTGCGGCAAAACACAACTGATGTGGTCTCAAAGACTTCATTAACTCCAGATGTGGGGAAACAGCCAGCCAATTCCACAAAAGGAGCAAGTCTCTTTTAGTTACAATCAGAACTACCCACAAATTAAAACCAGTCCTCTGATGTCATCTGATCACCTGCAGATGAGCGCCAGGTTTTTTTTCTGGTTAATGACCTAATCATAATTTTTATGTTGTGTTACTACAAACAAAATTCAAAAGAAGAGAAGAAAATTTGCTAAGATTAAACTAAGGTCCACAAGATGCAAAATAGAAAGTTTTTAAATCAAAAAGTTGACAATGGAAGAATGATATTTCGCAGTTTGGAAGAGCCGTATTAGGTTGGCGAGTTTGTTCCCCCCCAAAGCACCGCCCGCGTGCACGAGGACCCCGGTCCAGCACAGCGGAGCCTCTGTGGCTGCTGGCGGCGGGAGGCCCGCAGAGCTGCTACGCCGCAAGGGGACCTGGGCTCGAGTTGGAGGCGTTCTCCTTTGCAACAGCTGAGCAAGGCAGTTATAAATATGACGTGGCTGTTCAAGACGTCCTCTTTTAGCTATTAAACTGATAACAGTGACATCCAGGGGGCAAACTAGTTTTTCCTGGCTGATGTTCCCATTAAGATGAGGAATACTGTTGAAAGTTCATCGTGTCTAAAAAGTCTCCGTGGAAGATGGTTCTCTTCAACAGGTCAGAGAGGAGCCCATCTCCTGATCCCCTTCCACACGCTACACCTGAGGGCACAGGATGCATCTCCAAACTGCCAAGCAAGCCACTCTCCAAGTACGAATGGGAAATTCCCTCCGGACAAACACATGCCAAATACAGCTTTTCAAATGACTGATCAAGCAGAGGACTCGACTCTTTTTTGGAGCTGTGCTAGAATATACATTAATCCCCCAGCCGTAATATTTCTGAAGGCTAGATGGCCTCAGCAGTGGAAAGTAAGACAAACGAGTTGCAAAGGACATGAAGGCAGAGATCCATTTCTGCCTCTTCCTCAGCCGGAGCTGTTTCACATTTCTCCAGTGGGAAAGGCAGGATGATGGCTTGATGGCCAAGGGCTTTTTTTGGGGTGGGGGTGGGGTGGGGGTGTGAAAGTGACTTCCGGGACACGGAACCGAAAGGACGTTCTCCCTGCTAGATCAAGTTTAAACAAAACACATGCATCTAGTTCTCAAATCTGCAGTTGTTCTTAACATATTTAATGAATACTATCATAAAAGTTAATCATTTAAAGACTTAAAATACCTGAAATGTATCAAAGGATTATGCAATGTGCTTTTATTTACTAATAAAGGCATCAATAACATGAACATTATTCCAAAGATCTGGGTTTACCAGATTTTACTCCATTACAAGTAAAATTCAAGTCTCATTCTATAAATGCATTTAATGTAACACCTGCAGTCCTCCTGTTGCCATACTTTCTCTCAGGCAATCCCCCCTTAATCTATTTCAAATTTTAAAATATTTATCAATGTTTAATATTAAAGTTAAGAGCATATTAAAAAATAGGAATGAAGCAATCAAAATTTACTTCCGATGAGCTCATGCTGTCTCAAGTTAAAGTCTCCCATCACACATGCTGTTTACAAAATTATGAATTGTGCTACTCCTGTGAGTCTAGTTATTAACAATTCTTGGAAGTTCAGGAAAATCTTAGCACGTAGCTGCAGACAGACCATATTCTGAAACCAGCAGAAATGGATAACCAATTCTGCAGCTTGCAGACTCTGCTAACTGGCCTATCTACATTCCAGCTGCATCAGTCATGTACTGAGCAAGTGCGCACTGATGAATGATTTGTACATGTGGCAAGATTTTACAGTGTATTATCTGCAGGTTTTGTGGCAAAAACTAATTCTGCTGAAAGGCAGCTCTGGGAAAAGGAAACACTATTTTTGTGTTTATTATGTTTCTGACGAAAGCATGCACTACAGGAATGTAGACTGCTAACTACAGTTCTCCATTTTTCTTTTTAAAGCAAGGCAAAAGTTGCCAAAACCCTCCATTTTTGGTTAGCTAATATTTAAGCAAGACAATAAACTGAAGAAGAGCCATAATATACAAGATTCAGTGTATCACGTCCTAAATTCTACTTTCTGTTTCCAGTACCAGGTGTGAGGTTCATATGTTTTAAACCCTCTTCTCACAGCCCAGAAGGAAAATAAAACACTCCTCAGAGAGCACAGAGCATCAGTCTCATCTGCAAATCTGCCCATAATTTTAAAGGATGGTATAAAATTCAGACTCCTTGAAGTAGCTAGACTGAATGCCATCTTAAATAAATGTTTATGCAGTTTAGGCATGCTATACATGCCTATTTGGGTATTTCTGAAATGCAGAATCCTACTGCAATGATACACAACAAGTTCTCCTTAGCTGCTTCAGCAGTAAACGACAATCTTAAAGTCACATTAGAAAGTGATAGGCCAACTCACTGAAAATCCAAATTCTGTATACAGACACTTTTTTTTTTTTTTTTTTTTTAATTGTACCATGAGGCAGAGAAGGGAGGGACAAGAAGGTGAGGCAGCAGGACACCACCAGAAATAAATTCATAAAATGTCTGAAAAGTCTTTTTCTAATACTTTTGCTAAGCTAGCTCTCTTCCACTTTTCAAATTCAAGCTACACTGTCACTAAATAACACATACAGTTGAGTCTTCAGAAATTCCTGCTTAAATTCAGAAATTGTAAGAAAACAAAAAATGAGGCTAAGTTAAACTAATCAGCCTGTTTCCCAACCTGCTCACCATTTATCAGAAAATTATTGTGGCTGTGATAGGAATGCCTGTCACCAATACTGCCTACGGTAGTAGATAGAGGCTGTCTTTTGCTTTTGTTTATCTTTTCCCTGAACTCACCAACACTCTCAGTTTCTGCAACTCAGACTATTGCATTTCTACAGACCGACTTCAGCGTGCAACGTGGGATTACAAAAGCAGGTATGCTGCTCTTCAGCGCTCACGTCTTGAGAAACGCGGCTCCGTCCCGCGTGGCACCTGATGCCATCGCTGGCTGCTGCCGCCCGCGCAGGGCACGGGGCGCAGGCGTCGCGCCGAGGCGTCAGCGGGGACCGCTCTCCCACGCTGGCAGCTCTGCTCTGCCGAGCTGGGCAGAGAAAACGCTCCGGGCTGGCACATCCCAACTTGCGGCATGCTTTGGGGGCGCGGGGAGGGGGAAGAAGCGGGCGCAGAACAGAAGAAAATCCCGCTGACCAGGGTTTACTGCCGCTCCTTATTCAATGTCCACAGCAGCGTACCCCTAGAGATTTTCCAGATCATCTTGTATTTGTCCCGACCTACAAATGTTAGCTTTGACCTTGTCTAAGTTGCTGAGGGCAGCATATGGTACAGAACGGATTTAATTGTACTTTTCTCCCTGTATACTAACTAGTCCGATACTAATAAAAGCAGAATTGAATCATTCTTGGCAGCACCTGGTTACTCTAAAATTTACAAACTGAAAACATCTTATATTGATGTTAAAAGACTTGGTACATTATTTATTGCATAACAGCTATAAATAAAAGTGTACTGTCATGTCATCTAAGCATTATACAGTATTATTAAATATATATGTCAATGTTATAACTCAAAGAATGATGACTGCAAGACAGGCCACATTGCATCTACTAAAAATACATACGCACACACGTGTATGAATATGCAGATATACACACACACACATTTACACAGGCACATTCATAAGTGGTCTTCTATGCTCTAAAAACTCTCAAGAAACCACATTTTCTCCAACCATCTCGCACAGGCTAGCTTACAAAACAGAAAGCACAAAACATTAAATATTTTCAAAAGTGCACCTCTTATGAATTTTGTACTCCCTTCCTTAATACCAAACTGCTACACTAGCTATGTGCAGTACCTCCATTTAAGTGCTCAATGAAACCTCTGCCTAGGCTGAGAAAGCACAGTATTTATTCAATAACAGAACGAGATGGTATGTAGACCAGTGTATCAAATTAACCCCTGCTACGCACAGAACGCAGCAATACTGTGTGATACATCCACAAGTCTGTTCTCACATGAAACAAGTCATAGGTCATACAAAATATAATCAATGCTGCTTCTTAAAATGATTTGATTTTGGAAGGGATAACAGACATATTACTCATTGAGATCAATTTTAAAGTAATCTTATAGTAGGATTGTTAGATCCCTTAGAAAGTACATTTAGAAAATAACCAATTTATTTTTGAATGTTCAAATGAACTGAAAAAGCAGAAAACTTTCTTTTATTCTTTAACTTTTATTCTTTATGCACAAACAAGAAATAAAGCTTCCTCTACTTAAATATTATTTTGGTACCTTTGATTATAATAATATTTAAACAAAAAGCACAACACTGAATGATGATCTTTGCTTAATTTTTTACTGGTTTAAAAAATGAATGATCTTTAAACTGTTCAAAAGTGTCATGTGGTATTATTTTCCCGTCAAAAATATGTGCTATTATTTTTTGTCAAACATCTGTTCAGTTCTTTTTTAATGCCAGTTGGAAGTTTTGTTTTTGTGTCTATAGCCTAGTTTTGTAGAAATGAAAGTAGAGGTGAAACTTTAAAGAAAAAAATAGATGATTTTTTGCTGTACTTTTCAAAATTTGTCAAAAAGCTGTACATGAATTAAACTTCCCTCTTTTAAGCCTTTGAAAAATTAAGAAATATTTTTTGCATATCAACAGGTGAAGCAAAAAAAACCCCACAAAACCGAAAAACAAAACACCCCCCCCCCCCCCCAGAAGACTGAATTTTCTGGATCAGTGTAAGTACTTTATTTTCTTTGTGAAACAGATTAACATCTTTTTTCTTTTTAAACTGGGAAGGATTTCTTTAAATATATGCATTTTATAATACTTAATGCACATAATGGTAAAATTTTACTTCTTGGCAGGGGTTTTGTATCAAAAAATAGTTTTCACTTTCATGTGTCTCTTCTAAAATGTGCCAAAAGTTACATAAATTAAAGCCTCTAAAAGTTAAAAAAAAAAAAAAAAAAAAAAGACACACTTTAGAAGTTTTAATTTATGTGTCAACACACATGAAACCATCTATTGGGTGCTTAGAATCTTGTTTTTTAGTTTAATATTAAACTACATTCTGACTTACAAAATTAAAGTTTGAAAAGAATAAAACATTTGATATAAAGTTAAAAACACCACATTTTCTACATGTCATTTCCCACTTGTTTTGCTTGTAAATAAATCAGATTTTATGTACAACAGTGGATATCGAGGGATACTGATATGCAAAATCTAATACAATAATTCAAATAAACTCAAAAACCTCAAACAGTGAAGCAGATACCATTAACTCCTAATTGATTGAGCAATACAACTAAAAGCAAGATGCATCGAAATCAGGGTAGGTACTGTTTTCTAAGTTTGGAAAGGTTTATACAAAGATTTGACACCTACACTAAGACGTGCTTAAAAAACAGCAATATAAAAAGCAAACTCCCAACTTCACATATCCTGCTTCTATGTATTTAAGTTAATCCATAATTTATTTGAACTTGCAAAATTCCTGGGAGAGAAAATGCTAAAAGCTAGTGAGACATTAAAAAAATTTTAAATAAAAACTCAGGCAACATGATATAGCAGCATCATATGATTTGTCATCTATTTACTAACTCTTCAAGCTCATAAAGGTCACCTCTGACCCATAACAGGCACATGATATCAATTTTCAAGCCATGCTCCCCTACAGTACCAGCACTTCCATCCACTATATGCCTGGAAATACTTAATAAGATCAAAGCCTTTTCTCCTGCTACAAGAACAAAGAGAAATGTTGTAATAGAGTGATCTGTGCTCTAGAAAGAATAAAATCAAAACTCCATGCAAGTTATATTCCCTTTGCTTCAGGGGTATTGTATAGTTAATTTTACTTAAGTCTTATATATATCTTCACATAAAACTTCAAACAGACTCTTCTAGCTTAGGAGCAGACATGAAAGAAAAATAATTTCATATTTGAAAGACAGCTGGCATTTATACCAAAGGAAATGAAATAGAGACCGAGCAATTTTGCCTGTTCTCCTAACCTCCCTTCCAGTGCCTTTTCTGTTATTCAGGAAGCTCACACAGATCGCCCTTAATGAATGTAAAGATCCACAGTTTAGTTACCACTGAACAAAAGTGTTGGCAAAAAGTTTAATAAAGGCAAAGCTCACGTAGGCCCATGGGAGGAAAACATCAGTTAAAAAGATAAAAAAAGAGAAGGAGAGAGAGATCAGCATCACCCTTTTCCTATTTAATCTGCTATTTTTAACAACAGAAGAAAGCCAAAACCACATAGAAACCCCGAAACAAACTACCGCGCTAGAGTAAATTTGCTGTTCAAATTATCCCCCCCCCCCCCCTTTTTAGAAGCGACGCTTTCCCTCCCCAGCGGGCACAGCAAGGTGCTGATGGTTTCCCGGTCCCACCGGGACGACAAGCCCCAGGGGCAGCAGCGCCGCTCTGCCCCGGACGCCCCGTCACCGGGCTCCACCGCCGCCGGCCCGGCCCGGCGTCAGCGCAGAGCCTCCGGGCAGCCCTTCCCCGGGAGCGGCCCGCGCAGCGCCGGCGGGGCAGGGGCAGGGGCAGGGGCCGGCGGGGCCGGGGCAGGGGCAGGGGCCGGCGGGGCAGGGGCAGGGGCAGGGGCCGGCGGGGCCGGGGCAGAGGCCGGCGGGGCAGGGGCAGGGGCCGGGGCCGCCCTGCGAGGCGGCGCAACTTCGGTGCCGCCGCGACGGGGAGCAGATGGCGCGAGCGCGAAGCGGCGCCCGGAGCCTCCGACGCCGCGCAGGAAACGCGAGCCCCGCCGGCCGCGGCCCTCATCGCTCCCAGACTCCTGCTCGGTGGTTTTATACAGAACTGAGACGACTTTCCTCCCCCCCCCCCCCCCCCCCCCATACCGAGCGGCCCACGAACCCGAACGAGACTTCCGCGGGGAGCAGCGGGGCCTCGGCTGCCCGCGCGGAACAGGTTGCTGCGGCCGGGCAGCCCCGCGGCCGCGCAGCGCCCGGCTCCGCGGACAAAGGCGCGCCTCACCGTCTTCCCGTTGTAGTAGTACATGAGCGAGCTGCCGCCCGCGCCGGGCACCGGGTACGCGCAGTACATCCTCCGCCGGCCGCGCCGCGGGCTGCACTGAGCGCCCGCCCCGCGCCCCAGCGCCGCTCCGCTCCGCTCCGCCGCGCGGGCGCGCACACGCGGAGCCGCTCCGGGGGCGCGTATGCAAAGCAGGGCGGAACCATCGCGCCGGGCGGGGGGGGGGGGGGGGGAGGGCGCGCTCGCCCCGAGCTGGGTCCGCCCCCGGCCCCGAGCAGCGCCGCGGCCCCCGGAGCGCGCGGGCCCCGCGCCCCCGCCGCGCCCCCGCCGCGCCCGCGGGCCCCGCTCGCCGGGGGAGAACAAAGGAACGGCGAGCGCACGGGGCTCGGTGAGAGCCCAGCGCTCCGATCGGTCAGAGGCGTCTTCAGTTTGCGGAATCGCCCCAAATCCATCCGTAAGACGCCGCGCACAGAGTACGGGCAGCAGCGAAAGCGCGAGGCCAGCCTCCCCTGCACAGATAATGCACTCTCGCACGGGAGAAAGGAAAAGCCAGTACTTTCTGTGCCTGTGTGGGAAACGGAGGACGGGAGGAGGAAAGCGAAACATCAGCGCTTCACAAAAATGTCTCACACAACGTAACACAGTGCAACTTTCAGCGCAAAACCCCCTCAACACTTGCACGTTATCTATGACTGTTAAGTCTTTTTTGCATTCTTTACTGAACAGCGGCATTAACCAACACTAACTCCTGCCCCGGCGTAGATACGCTCTATGGATAGACGTGGCTGTTAATGGAGTTTCCAGGAGGTCACACACAGGGATTCTGATCCGGGCAAGAAAAGGTTAATGCAAAACATCATTTCTCCACCTCTGACTGCGTGGACTGCCAATGCTGCAAGTCCTCCCGGCCGCCCTCCCCACAAAAGCAGGAAAATACTTCAGGAGAAGGAAAAATGGGCAAAGTTCAATTCAGCATTTTATAGGGAAAGAAAGCAATTTGGGTCAGAATTGGAATCTGCAATTTGGTGCAGAAATTTGGGTCATTTTGCCCGACACTTTGCATGTCCCAGAAATCTTTTAAACTAAAAAGAAAAAATCTGAAAGGGTAACAGACAATAGTGAAATGACAGGATCAGATAAAACTCTTAGGCAGTCTTTTGCATGACGTCTGTTACTCAGGACATAACTACTGCAGGCTCTGTAAGTACGCACTAGTATACACATCTTGTAAGTACAATATACACATAGTGACCAAAAACATTCATGCTTTTGTCCTCAAACACTTTTTCAGTGAACTGTTCCAATCAATAAGAGACATTTAAAACTACTGTTTTCCAATGCCAGAGTATGTTAACAAAGATATCCTGATGTTTAAAGCAACTGGAAAAAATTTGCATTTTTACTTCAAGTAAAGCTATACATCTCAAACTGTTTAACTATGCAGTGCCTTAAAAGCTAACGCTATCTGAACTGAACCGCTTGCCGATACAAAAGACATAGCAGCAGCTGCAGAAAAGAACATCCCTCTACTTGAGGCTATTAAAACGCCAGGCCCGCAGAGCGACTTGCGGCTTCCCTCTTCCCCCAGGGACCACAGAGACCCATTTCAGGCCCCAGAGAAGCTGTGAGAAGCTTTGATTTACAGCTAACAAGGCCCTGCCTTCAATCTTCTCACTAACACTCAGAGTCCACAGATGAGATACGCTGAGAGATCTTCAGATCTTTGCACGCACCGCTTCGCATCATACGCTAGATTGAAACCGGTCACTTAGACTAATGTACAACTTAGGGGGAAGAAAAAAACAACCTAAAAAAGGCACTTTCAGCTCGCAAGAGCTGGCGAAATAAGAGAATGTTCTTTCTGAAATAATTCAAGCATGCAAGGAACTCAAATCACTAAAAATACTTCCATAGTAACTAGATTCAGTTCTTTAAAGTAAGGATTGTCATCAACATATTGGTAATTGCTAGTGCACCTCCAAGCACACGTGCTCCGTTTTCAAAATGGTTGTACTTGGAATGAAGGGCAAGATCAAGTCCCCACTCAAACACCAGAGCAGTATGCAACTGTATCAAAAATAATTGCATAAATGTTAAAACACACAAGGTGAAAACCTAACTTTGCTACATAGCGTTAGTGTTTCCTTTTCTCCTCCTTACAGCAGTCTGCTCATTACGCACTTGTAAAGAGCAGCTGCAATGAAAAATATATACATAACATTAACTGGGAATATTTACTAACAAAATTAGCTTTTATCAGTACAAGGAAATCATTGATGTTTACCATCATGCAGGTAAGACAATAATAAATCAACCCGACTGAACGAAGCCACTGCAAATGCTGTCTACGTCTGTAGACAAACTAGCCTAAAGACAGGTACCACCACCACGACTTGATAAACGAATTTGCTCCTGAATTACCTCCCAACAAATCAAAAGGACATCAATCCCATTTCACTGAAAAGGGCATTAGTTGTCCTGCTCTCAATTCCATTAATGGGAACAACATCTTAGTGTACCATATTGGGAATTTATCATTGTATCTGCTTTACACATACTGCATTAAAATACTATTTCTCACAGTACATTTGCAAAGTTTATTCATCTTACAGCATCAAGTCATAATTCCACCAAGCATATCAAACTGCACCCCACAGGAGGCTACTTTGACCAGAATGGATGAAAAATAGGTATAAAATGGAATAAATTGAAAAACTGCACAAAAACCAAACTGGTGATGCTGTGGCTAATAATCCCGTATGTACAGAAGTACTACCAGAAAGTACTACCAGATAACTATTCCACACACTTCTGAAGTCCAAAGATGGTTTTTAGTTTGCTGGTTGCAATTTTTTTTTAATCCCCATTTAAGCTGAGCAACAGCTGCTCTGAAATTTGTTTTCTTAGGAGAATCATGTTACAGTGAAATGAATCATAGCTGGATCAGTGATACTGTACTCAATACAGTTGTTTACTCCATTTTTCCTTGCTGACAAGTCAAGGGTTAATCTTATGACTCAGCCTGACAAAACAAGTCAGCTGGAGACAGGGCCAATTTTTTAAACTTGATTTCAGACAGACATGCCGTCAGCAGAGGAGCACTGAACTGATATGCACTTTGTAGCCTGAATTGTTTCCACTCATGACCCTGCAGTGTGTGTCCAAAACAATACACTGCCTGTTTCTCTAAGTATATAGATTAGGAAATCTGATGCAAAGTGAAATACTGACCTAATAATAAACCAATCCACCTGTATAAGAATATTTTCAAAGATCATTTTTCAGACTAGAGATCTTTTATACGAACTATATATTCTCCCTAAAAACACAAGCTTTTATGTCAAATATATTTTTGTCCAATTTGTCAGAGCCACAAAACAAATACACAATAAGCATGCATAACCCATCATTTGAATTAATATAAAATATAGACCCTTTCTGAGATCATGTAGATCGCTGAAAGTTATCCTCCTGCTATATAAGAGATACTTGGGCATGCTACTATCTCCACAGACAAGAGCCATCCCTAGCCAAATACATTCCACAATAAAGTTAAAATATCACACTGCTTTAACAAGTTTATTGTTGGTGTTTTTTTTTTTTTTTTTTTTTTTTTTTAATCACAGCTATTGTTGTAAACAGGTCTATTTGAACACAAGAGACAAAACTTTTACAATGCATGATCTGCAACTACCAGCAGCAACTGCCACACGTTAGACAGAATATGCAAGCGCCCCATGGAGAGTCTGCTTAAACCCTTCGGAGAAACGCTATCTTGATACAGCCCCAAACCTGCTATTGCTGGCGATACCAGTTCTTTTCTTCTTACTAACCTGCGCCGCGCTGCTCCGGGACGGCTGCCGTGCTTCCCTGCGGAGGGAGGCCGAGGCAGCGGCCCCAGCCGCCTGCCCGCTCGGTCCAGCCCTGCGGCGTGGAAGCCCCCGTGGCCCCACGGCAAAGGGGAACGCAAGCTGCAAAAGTGACCGAGGTCTCACACGTTTTAAGGCGGCTGGGACCTGAACAGAGGAGACGGACCCCAACCAATGCCCACTGAAACTGAGGCAAGGATGGGGCCTACAGGATGAAGAACACAAGTTCATAAAAAGTTGGCCTGATTACAGAACAACCTGTTGCTAATTAAAAAATACATGGTAGCTTGATTGAGCTACTTCTGTTGCAGCAATTCTGAAATAACTGCCAGGAGTCTCTGAACTCCCAACGTAACTTATTTTAAAACCAAAACTTTATGATGATGAACTAGAACGAGGCCAGAGTCAGGCTCATTCGTGAAGCAGTCGAAGTCACGCATAATGCAGCCACTAAAACAGACTTGCTTTCAAGCCTTAAGAGTCAAATCTAGCTGCTCTGAGCAGAAAACAGTGTTTATCATACAGTCCTTTATTTACTCCCTCAGTTACGTAAATGTTATTTTTGTCAAAACCCTGAAAGTGTACCCTTCTGCTCTTATCCGAGCACTGAGTAAACTCTCCAGTAAAAAGACACAGCAGACTAACTTTATGGAAGGCAATTTTAAACAACCAAGTAACTTTTTACAGGAAAAACAAAAGCTCCCAAATCCACAGGCAGTACGAAGCAAGCTAGCCTGCTTATCCGTGCAGCAGCGCGCAGCTCCCCTGCTCCCAGGGCTTCCCTCTAACTTCGGCTTTACACTGATGCTGCTCTAACCAGAGGGAAGAGTTTGAAGGCGCAGAAAAAAACCCAGATAATGAATGTGATTAGTATCAAATGCCATCCATTATTTTTACCTGGCAATATTGTAAGTTTGGGGGTTTTTTAATAAAAATTTCCAGTCACATATGACAGATTCAAATGAAAAATAAACTGAGTATATTTTTAAATAGGTAACTATAGTGAGAAAGCTAGTAAAGCTAGTGGAAAGCAGTAGTTCTCCAAATAATATTGAATTTCAGTTGATTGTATTTTTATGTAGAAGTTTTACTAGAATGGAAAAATGAGGAAAAAGGGGGGGAAAAAAAGGTAGCACTGTCTACCATCTTCAGAATCAAACCCCAAACTATTTATTTGAAGACATTTTTCAACTTCTGTTTCAAAACTTTTCAAATACCACTTTGGTAGGTAACACATTAATATTTCTCAAATTGAGAAAGTTTCATTATTGTGCTGAAAATATTAAGCACTTAAAAATTTTTTGAAAACCTCTATATGAAGCTCTTAACTGAGAAGTAGACATGTTTACTATCCTGAGAAAATAACTTATCCCACCAGAAGCCCAGTAATCACCAACCTAAAGTGTGGTAAAGGCCTGGCCAACGAGAAAACGTGCCTGCACTTTAAGAGAACTTTACAACCTTCTGAAATGATTGCCTCTGTTTGCGAAACTTGTAAAAGAGTACTTGAATTACAAATCTTTTCACAGCAACTCAACATGGCCAAGAAAATTTATTTGCAAAATTAGAAAATGACTGAGGGGTCCCTCTGCTGGTCCAACTTTAGTATCATTTAACTTTTATTTCCTTTCTGAAGCGCGGCGTATTTTGCACTTCTTCTCTCCCCAAGCTGGAACCCCGCAGCTGCAGCTGCATTTGTACCGTTGCCCTGTAGGGGGCTCCATAGGCAAAACCTGCACCCGAACTAACACAGCCGCAGGCAGGCAGGCAGGCAGGCAGGCACGCAGGCACACACACGCGCACGCACACGCACACACACGCTTTCCGAATTTGTTAAATAACCCAGCATCAGACAAGCTTTAGAAGACTGCATGTCAAAATGCAGGTAGCTAGCTGTGCCTCGGCATACATTCTCCCTGCATTTCCCCTTTCCTTTCGTACTCCAACTTGCTGCTGGGAAAAATTCTTTTGCAAATGAAGCTGAACGACGGACCAAAAGCAAACCAGACAATCCTCTGTCATCCACAGTTAGGAATACAACTAGTATTCCCCTATATCTAAATCTAAATCCTGTAACTAAATTCCCAAGATTGTACACAGCCTGTTCTCTTTACGAGTCTTGACTTCCCAACAAATTCAGTGGCGCTAAAATAATAGGTAATTCAATCCAATTTTTAGTTTGTGTGTGTAAATTAACATCTTCATCTGAATTTCTTTCGAAGACGATGTAGTGCTTTATTGTCAGCATCATTCCTTAAATATATAAATATACACATATAATTTTTATATTGCCTGTTGATGACGGACCGCACGGTCACAGCCAAAGCAACCTGGCCAGCATTTGTACTGATCAAGCAACTGCAAGGAAGCAGCTCAGCTAAACGGGACGATGCCTGCCAAAGCCTGACCGCAGGACGCTCCTGCTTACTTCCCCCACTGACTTCGGGGATCCCGAGTGCCTTCCCACCAAGACCACAAGCACTATCAAGCAAAAGATATTAAGAAACAGTCTTCAGAAAAGCCTTTATCCTTATCTATTGTTATAAAATACCACACTAATTTATGGTAATGGACGCATTATCTTTGAGGTAAAGCAGAAGTTGCAGCAGTTCCATATAAATTCTCTGTAAAATTACACAAGCTGCAATTTAATCATGTTATTTTTTCAGAGAGCAATTTTAGAACTATGCACAGATTTAAGATTCTTCTATACAGATCTCCACTCAAGCTAAGAGCATCTGACATGCTCGTTTTGATACGTTGTGAAAGCTTAAAAACAAGCGACATTAACTCCAACAAATCCAAACTCAAGACAGCAATAATTTGGCATTAAAAAAAATATATATCTATCTACGAAGGTTTTCCACAGAGCAGGTCTCTGACCTAAGCAGCCTCACAGCAGCCTGCTGCACTCAGATGCCAGGACAGCGATCTGACAGCAACCAAAACCACACCGTTAAGAGACGGTTACTTAAGGACCTTCACCCCGACTCAGTGAGAACTCTGCCTGAGCTCTCACGGCAGGACTTTGCCATGAACTGCTTCGCTGTTTAATGACAGCTAAACACTTTTGACTTCTCTTCTCCCATAGCAAAGAAGATGAGTTATAATCTGAAGTTACTGCTGTTTTGAGATCAATTTCAAACAAAGCCGAAATGGAAAGGAACTACAATAACACAACCAGAAGACCAGGTCCTAACAAAGCGATTTAAGAAACTGCCTGATAACGGAAACAACCATTTCTTAGAGGCCCATAAAGTCTCAAAGAAATACTTAGATTGTAACATTACTTATGGCTTGGTTTTGTACATCTGCTTTTTGTTCCACTTCACAGATGAGAAGCAGCGGGCAAGTCCCTCCCTGAAGACGCTGCCCTTTGCATCAGGCCAGAGAACGAGCCTAGAGTAGGGCACCAGCAGTGCGGGAGAAGAGAGACCCTGAATCACAACCGAGAAACCACGAGTTCTGCGTTACATTATTCTTAGGGATTTGTTTGCCTGCTTTCACTATTAAAAATTGTCTTATAAAACACGGCAGAGCATCAAAGACAAGGGGCAGATGAGCTACTACTGTCTTTGCAAGTGTTAAACACCAAAGACATAAACGACAGTTAAAGAGTATCGCTTGACTGCATGAGGCAGTTCAGAGCAGCTCCAAACAAACGCTAAATGCTGCCTTTTACCTTTTGACACCATCTTCAGCCAGTGTAAAGAGGACTTGGAAAACAAATGAAACAAATCTTTCAAAAAAAATCCTACCATAAAGTCAGTTAAACATCACACAACTTAACCATCCAGAACGCTCCCAAGGTTGCACACGGACGCGTGTTTCCGAGGAGAACCACGGACTTTGTCGGATTACTCTGCGGCTGTTGCTTTACACCAGGCTACTTCACCACATATTGAACTTTCTAATATTGAGGACAATCCTCTAAAGAAAGTCTACCCCCTTTGGTAAATGATACCTTACTTTTAATACAACCTAATTATTAACATCTCAAAAACTGGGCTTCAGATAAACATCCCAAAGTCTGGATCATTTCCCCCCCCCCACTTCAAATAATCTTCTCTTGCTGCTTGGGGCGGGGGGGGGGGGGGGGGGGGGAGGAAGGAGGAAGCGCAAAAGGGAGCAAGATCCATTATTTTCCTTCTGGTACCTTCAGGCCCCATTGGTACCTTAAGACAGCTCTTTCAACATATTTCTCAAGCGCACTCTTAAAAAATTAACATGATACAAAAAAGTCCCGCAGTATTTCAGAGGTAATTCTAGACACGTAAGCCAGCTTTTCACTAGCTTTTGTTAGTAAAGAATTCCTGCAATAAATTAGCAGGTGCAGAATATATATGCATACTGTAGAGGGTAATATATGAGAAACTCCTATGATCTAGCTATAAATTGTCTTAAATGTATTGCTAAATTCTGTTGAGTTTGAACTTAGAAACAGATCTCTGCTATTAGAAAGTGTTATTTTGACACTCTCATTAAATAACTGGCAATCTAAAGCTGAATATTAACTGATAGCCTCAAGTGCTATGGAAAGTCTAAAATATTCTGCATCTCAAAATAGTTATTTGAAATGGCACTACACAGAAAACAAACAGAAATTTGTGCTTCTGTGCCACAGCTGATTTTCTGTAATAGGCATCAACATACACCATGTATTTCAGGTTACTTCTTAGCCGATATGAGCCCAATTAAATGACAAAAGAATGATCATAGGTATTTACAGGATTTCTCTTAGAATTATTACTGCATGATAACTATTGATCATGGTACCAATCATAAACACTCCGTATGAAATATTTTCTGGCTACGCAGGTAGAAAGCGCGTGTGACGTCTGTGCTCCTGGCATGCCCGCGGGAGCCTGCCGCCCCCGGCGCACCTCGCACTGCGCTCCTTTCCTCGCCCTCCGCGGATGGAGCAGCTCCGCGGAAATCCTGGCTCCAGGCTCTGCACAACTTGTGCTTCACCAATTAGGTACAACTGACTTCAAGCCACGTGATGTTATTGCTGTTTCTTGGCTCAGTTAAGGTAGCTCCTACAATCAGAGAAATTCTCAGAAATACCACAAGGGTTTCGAATCTCTGATGATAACGTAGCTGTCACTAAACAGGATTTTTTTTCCTGTTATTGTAATACAAACTGCACATAGATATCTTTTTGTTCATTCAAGCCTGGCTCGAGTTAACAGTAAGAAGAAATAAACAGTTGATGTTTACTTTTTATCCTCCCTACAAAGCTTTAGATGTAGTAGTTTAGTTATAGTTTAACATCAATGCTTGCATGGTAACCTTTAAAAGTTTTGGGGGCAATGGCAATGACTTGCCACTTAGACAACTTAAGGTAGGAGAACTTAGGAATCCATTTGCCTGGCGCATTTCCACAAATAAAATCTGAACATTTAATTTTCACAGCAAAAGGACAAGTTCAGATTCCCAGTTGCGTTCCAAAAATAACTAAAGAATTTGCTAGCTATTTTTACTTTAGGCCCTGAAAAAACTCAAGTGGAAAGGTAAATATCAAAACAAGCAATTTTGGAAAATATCAGACATAACCAAGAGAAAAAGATACAAACTAGAGGAAGATAATTTTTTTTAAAAAATTCTTATGTCTTAAAAAAAAAATACATATATATATATACACACACACACATCATTAAATTACAATTATCTAGGAAAATCAATTACTACAGAGCATCCATTGATATGGGAGCCCTGCACTAACACAAAAACATTGCAAAAAACTTTCAGGAAGAAACTAAAAAAATTTTTTTTTTTAAATAAGATTTGTATGTTATTTAACATTTATCTTTTTTGTGACTTTCCATGCTATAATTAAACCAGCTAGATTGATTTTTAATCTTTGCCATAAGACGACCTGCCTTTTTATCAAGGTATTTTTAAAATAAGTAAAGAAAACACTTAAAATTATCTGCTCGATTTAAATTTCCTAGGATACTCAGGAATATTTAGTTTTGTATCATGTTCCAAACAGAGCACGTCTCTCAAGACTTTTTTTTTTTTTTTTTTTTTTGTAATCTGTCATCTTACTTCAAGGCTCTACTCAGGACTGAAAGCATTTAAATACAGAGAAACAGTACTTTAAAAATGCATCATAGCAATCACTGATTATTCACAGTAACAGCACTTTATTACTGGGATTGGTACAGTGTTTAATAAAAAAAAATTAATCAGCATTTTGTTGTCTTCACTCTTCATTCAGAAGAATAATTAAATGTAAAACATTAGAAAAATAGTGCTTCTTAAAATTAATACCTAGTAAGAGAAATGAGATAAATTTTTCATTCGCTAAAATGATCTCTTTACCTGGCTAATGCTACTAAATATTAAAGATGTAATGTAAGTTTTATTACTCTTCTAGAATTACAGTAATAAATTACAGGAAAATTGCACTGCTATGTGTTTCAGCTTCTCTGACATTTTAAATATATTTCTGTTAATCTAGCAGAAATCATCTGCTAGACTGTAAAGCCACCCTACATAACACGCAACTGTTAAAATGTAAATTGCCAAACTATTTTTAGCTGCTGCTGAAGGGGGGAAAAAGAAAGAAAAAGAGAAGAAGAAGAAGAAGAATATTCCTGGCCTCGGGAATAATGATTTGAGGCTTTGTGTTCATTTTGTTTATCAAGCAGCTATTCAGCCTCTAGTGGGGCCCAAGTGCTTATGCAAGCAAAAGCTTTTAAGAGTGCCTGCAGCTGCAATCCTGGCTTCCAGGTAGGCTGCAGGTTCAGAGCACAGCTGCCCCGGGCTATCTATACGCTATCGCGGCTCCATCTGGAAGGATGGTTAAAATAGGATTTCAGATTCAGGTTCCTGTATATATCACAGGGAGCAGGGGGAGGGCGAGGGGAAAGAGAGGGAGGAGAGAAGGGGGGAGATGCAAGGACGAGGAGACACCATCCATACTTCAGGCTTAATACAGAATAAAAAGATCAGACCCATTTTGCTCCCACTATATTACAGTTGCCTGTGCAGTAGGCTCTATTCAGCCTATCCGGCTTTGAGTTATGACTCATCCGAGTGCACCTGCGCCCATGTGTTAAGTACTGCCAAATAAAAGCCCAACATCCATTTACACAACAAAGAGATGTACCCCGCAAGGCAGCAGCGCTTCCCCCTCCCCGCCGGTTTGCTCTGCGCAGGGAGAAAAATAATTCTGTCCTTCACTTCGCTGGGGATTTTTCACTTCACGTGGATTTTTAAATGCAGATTCATTTATAAACAATTTTCCTCCTTTTAAGAATAAAGCATATTTAATACCACAAAACACCCCTATAGCATTAGATTATCACAGCCATTAATGATTTTTCCACCAAAACCCTTCCAACCTTTTTCATCAAAGCCCTTTATTCTCGAAGGATAAATTTTCAAGCAAAGAGGGATCAACAAACTAGTTGCTTGAAAGCTTTCCTGATGCTAGGCTGAAGTTAGGAAAGGCTTAATGAAGGCTTTAAAATCCACCAGGGCTTCACAATGAACATCTGACTCGGTGATTTATGCATATTAATAACCTCAGTCCTACTGAGGCAAGCTGAGCTGTACATGTCCTCCGAATCTTAATGTCTTCAGCTCCACTGGGATTATTACAAATGTAAATTTCTAAGATTCTCAGCTATTAATCTCTGTCTGTCCTCCTGTTCAGCAACATAATGACTAATTAAACATCAAAAGACCTGTACAGGAGATCTTCTTTGACAGCTCCTGGCCCCGCTCTCTTCCCAAGAGAGGAATTCAAATGACAGGGACAAGTGGGTAGGAGCATATGAGCAAGCTACAAATCACTGCTATGAAATCTAAAAATTACACATCAAATGTGTATTTAGTCCTCAGGAACCACTCCCAATTACCTGGCCTAGCTGTTCGTGTTCAGCAGATAGCCTTCCTAACAGTAAGCTAAATGATTTGTATGTCAGGTAAGCAGAGCATGGTTTGAGCCTAATTTGTTTACTACAAGTAAAAATTTTAGTACTTACAGAAGAAGGCAAACCGGGGGGCACCTTTCTTACTTTCTTTGTCTGTAAAGGATCTGCACACAGAAAAACAACACGTTTCATCAAGCATGCTGTCTCACAGATGAAAAAGAATGAATAGCTACCCTATACAGTTATTTTCTTTCCACAATGGATTTCCTGTTTTCCCAACTTCATGGATTTTTTATTCTGCACCAACAAAATTTGTCTTTAACATCAATACAAGTAGGTGTTTAAATATGTAATGCCCTGCTGTCCTGGTCTAAAATAAAGCTTTGTTAAATAATTACTTTTGATTCTTTCCATAAGGAAAACAGTTATTCCTAAGAACACTAACACTGCAGGGAACACTGATGCCTTTATATGTTCGCTAAGAAACAAAGATTTTGAGATACATAAGGAAGAAAAGAGAATGGTTATTGACAGAGATGCTTTCCCTTTCTGCAGTTTAGGGTAAAGACACAACTATCAAAGACATATTAAAGTCTGATTTATACTCTAAAAATAGTAACCTCATGTAAAATTCCACACAGTTTAGGCAATAGCAAGGCTACAAATAACAGCAAATCCAATAAACTAATCACTTTTCATAAGTCATAAAAATAACACAACTCAATTTTTCACGTAAGAGAAAAGTTGGGAATATGACTCCTGCTTCTTTCTACCCATAATTACCTTCACATCACAAAAGCAGCAGCCAGTATCACTACTTATATCAAAAATCTGAACCAGTTTAGTCAGCCTCCAATAAAATCCATCTGGATAGCATGCATGCAAATTAGGAGTTAACGGATGTTCTGGAGACCAACAACTATCTGGCAATATTATCATTTCTACAGTTGACTGATTGAGTCTTCAATTAAAATACAGAACTTCTACTTTTCCATTTTTGTTCAGAATGAATAATCACAATTTTAGTATAAGATACGACAAGATAAAAATTAATTACGCCTTCCCCTGTGCAATAAAGGCAAGAAACTGCAGGTGAAAATATCCTCTGGATATCTTTACTCTGTTCATTCCATATGGTACGTTTGAATAGAAAATAAAAGGATTTTTTCGATTTTAAGAGAGATTTACACTGCACTCAAAGTGTGACCTAGAAGGCAACAGTGGCTGATTTGAATGAACATTCTTCAGTGGGGAATTTAAAGGGAGTTTGCTAAAATCCTGGATAGGCAACTCCTTCTCAGGGATAAAACTGAAATACTTCAGCTTTGCTTTAAATTCTTAGCAGCTTAGTAACGCCTAACTAGTCCACTAGGGGGAAAAAAAAATAAAAAAAAAAAAAAAAAAAAAGGACATACTTTCTCAAGTCATTGGAAACAAGACTCGAGGCAGCAGTATGCTGCTTTTTCCCCTGAAATTCCAGAAAGACCTTTCTGTATGTGTGTACCCACTCCCTGCCCGCATCTAGGGTTACAATCCTCCAGATTCAGCCACAACAGAAAGAGAAACACTGTGCAGTTTGTGGCTTGGAGAGGTTATACCCCTTGAATTTCCCTTTCAAAGAAAAAAAAAATAAAGGGGAGCACAACTCCTTTGAAAACACCACACTTGACTTATTTTTTTTAATTTAAAAATAGCCAAGCATACCAAACTCTGTAGAGTTTTCCATAATAAACTGTACCTTAACCAAGTGTTCAATTAGTAGAAATCAGACAATCTGGTTTGGGATTCTCCCTTAGGCCTATGTCATACATTTCTTCAGCCTTTCAGTCCCTGCCAACACGACTCTCCCTGCTTAGCATTGAAAGTAATGTTGTAACAGGCACCCTGCTACTCAAAACCTTGGCAAGTTACTATTATAGTAGTTTTTCACTAAAAGTGATTCAATGGGGCCAAAACATAAAAAAAGAAAATCTTTTCTATTAAACTCCAAACATTCTTCCAGCTGGCAAGCAAAATATTTCAGTGAACTTTCCTCAGATTCTTCCTCTTCTGAGACAGATACGAAGAACTTCACTGAATTCTCACATCCTAAGAAGCATGAACACTTTCAAAAATATTTGTAAAGACAACCCCAGAATTAAATGACAGTTGTCTTGGCAACAGCTTAAAAAAGGTATATGAAAACTATTTTTAAACATACAAGCACACATATAAATATAATATATAATAAAACATGTATACATAACACATGCGTGTATATATACACTCATATATATGTATAATTCTAAGGTGGGATTTCTATCAATGAAGATTTGAAAAATGATTTCAAGCATGTTCGGTACCATTTAATGTACCAGGAGTTTACAATGTCTAGTTAATACTAAAGTTACTTCAGGAAACAATTTGCATTTGATGAAATCTTGTTTTGGATAATCTATGGTTTCAGTTATACAGTTCTAACAAGGAAAAATTCAATATGGAATAGAAGTGCTATACAGAATGAGGAACATTCAAAAATATACAGAACTAGAGCAACCATAGTGATGTAAGATAGTAACACTGAATTATGGTAGCTTTTAAATTGGAATATCAGGTTACAGTCTCTCTTTCGGTACTAGAATTTTTTTTTTTTTTTTAAACTTTCATGTCCAATATTTGGGATACTATTAGAGCATAAACAATTAAACAGCTGGCTCATTTCCGATTCCCTAACTCAACAGAAAGTCTTAAGAACCATCAAATATTACTAGTGAATGTTACTTCAGTACTAACTGAAACTGAAAAATAAGACTCCATTTATCTCTGAGCAGATCCAGAATAAAATGCAAATACTGTTATGATATTATGACAATTTTTAAGCAAGTTCCAGCTTGCATATTTTGCAAGGTAGTTTTATTTTAGGTTAATCTACTAGTCTTCAATTGCTACAAACTTTAAAGGCATGTTGAACCAATTATAATGAACTATATATTACCCTGAACAAAGTAACTTTTAGCATATAAAAGGATAATTGTTTCCCCTTTGTGTCTTTCCCCTGCTAAATAATGCTAATGACCTCAAGGTCAGGCTTTTCCAGGAGTTAATGATGGCATGGGTTAAGGGCACTCAGCTGGTCATCAACTCCTATCCATCTGTCATTATTGCTTTTGCAATTAAGGGTTTTATTGGAGTTTCTTGTTTTATAAGCAATACCGATCACTGTTGAACCCAAAACTAGTCTTACGACCAAAATTTTAATAATTTTGGTTTAGCTCTTACGTAGCTGCTTGCTGTAATTTGAACTGCTCAGTGCAGAGCAATGTCAGTTGTATAAAATGAGTTGTCAAGGAAAATAACAAAGTCTGCAGAAACACACCACAAATTAAAGTTTAAAAACTGTCTGTGTTACTGACCAAGAGCTGGTGAGTCATGAAGTGGTCTTCGGCGTTGATTTGTGCCAGAGAACGGGTAGTAGGGTGTTCCAGGTTTTCCTGAGGATGACAGCTGACCTGGACTTCCAAGCCCCATATCTGACCGAAGCAGACTAGACTGCAAAATATACAGAGTAAAGTAAATTTAAGCTCTATAAAACTAAACTGTTAATATTCTGTGCTAATAAACTATTATTTGCATATACTGCTCTTGGCAGTTAGAGCCATTTATTGAGTTTTCAGTAAAGGTCTTCGAGTTCAAAACACAATGTTGACTTGTTAATTTTAACATTCAGAGAACATGCTATAGCATAATTCAGAAAGGTAGAGCAAGTTTGGCTGTGAGCCTTCCAAAAACATAACCATTTGTGTTTAAAAGGTCTGAATGAATCAATTCATACTCAAACTATACACAAAAATCAGAATACTTTGTTTAGTTTGCAATGTAACATCTCGTCCATTACACAATATAAATAGAATTGATAAAAAACTGCTAGGAGTTTATAGTGTGACATTAGGTTTTAGCACACACTTAAAAAGCCAGACTTATATTACATTCATAAAAACATGGTATAATTGTCCCAAAGATCACTCTTAAACACAGACACAAGAAATAACAGATTAGATTAAAGCACAGAACGCAACAAATATGACTTTTTAAAACCTTCAAACCAACAATGTAGTTGAACTCTTTTCTTCCTTTTTCATGCAGTGGATATAAACACACACTAAACAGATAAAACATGCATTATATATTCTTTGGCCTCAATATCTGGGTTTCTTTTATGAAAGTAAAATGAATGTTAGCAATTTATGAGAACTTTGTTTTTTTCATGGTTTGTACCATTCTTAACCTTGTTTTAGTGTGGAAAAACAAACAAACTTGGAGGGAAACCCACAGAACTGTTTGCAAAGCAAGCACAGTGCCACCAAGCATTAACACCGGAGGCTTCACACAGCAATAGTCCACTCTGCCTTACACACAGCATAAGGCACTTTGCTTATACTATTTACAGAAACGGACAGTGTTTTCAGGTCAACGTGGAATCAGCTACCCTTCAGAGACAAATGATTTGGTCTTCATTTCTTCATGCTAAGCCAGTAGCCGGTGCAGGCATCCTATTATGATTTACAAGCCCGGGATAGCAATCGGCATCGTGGAGGTAAGGCGTACGGCTGGCGAATGGCAGGACAACAGTTACGCTTGCCCGTGTTCAAACTGTGCTGACATTACCTGATCATCATACAAGACGACGAAAATGCCGACTGGATTAACGTTTATACTACACCGAAAGCGAAAAGCGGGAGGTGCCTCCTTTCAGACCCCCGGTTCTCAGGCCGACTCGCCCCTCCGCTGAAGCCGCACGCCCCGGGAAGAGCTCTCCGCGCTCCCGCGGTTGCGGAGGTGATGGAGCAAGCGCGCTTCCAGCCCGGGCAGCGGCACCAAGTGCCACGCGCTGCTGCTTCCCGGGGCCACAGCAGCCCCCGCAGTATCTGCAGGCACCGGTGCTCCTGGCCCTCCTCACCTTTCCTCCGGAGGCCTAAACACCCTCATCTGTAAATATGTGTATGCCTTTTTTGGATTAAATTATATCATTCGAGCTGGTTCTTTTGGTGTTAGCTGTATATTCTACTCTACACACCATCAGGAGCCTTTCACTTGTTTCATTTTCAAGAATTATATTTTTGTGTATTTGCGACTTTGAAGTTATCAACATCATTTTTAATTTTTCCGTGATGACTTCTGAAAGATGAGGCTTTCTAACTCACCAAATGGCTCTCATGAAGATCCTATAAACCTTTTAACTTGCAATACTCTGGGATTAGCAAGAGATCCAGAGTTTTTATATAAAATCACAGACTATATACAAAATAAGCAATAAATGAGTGCATTTTTCCTGATAGACAGATTTGCATCGTATCACTACCAAAATGTGTATCTGTTACTTGACTGATGACTAAGCCTGAAATCTTATATTTTAATTGAAAAGAGTAGAGAGTGAAAGAGTTATCCTGTAACAAACTTAAGGAATAACAAGTTTCATTTTCCATTTTTGGAGGGCCAAGAAGTGTTAAATATTTGTTACAGATCTATGAAACAGTTTGAAAAACAAAGATAATAGTGATAAACATTAGGCATAAGAATAAAAAGTTTCCCACCAACTCAAATTCTTCCTCCTTAATCTTATGATGAAAATAATCTTTAAGGCAGAATTGTTAATATAAAACTCATACTGAAATTAGATACCCTTATAAGGAGTCAGGTGGTCTTTAAACAAGGTAAACAGCAAATATGTGGGAAATCTGCCTGTAGACCAGGCTTTAAGATTTGGTCATTTTGCCTTTGACAAGCAGTTGAGAAGAGTTCACTGTTTTGCAGAATACGTTATGATTATCAGACTATCTCGCATTACACAGTATAAATCTGAATTTAGCACAGATGCTACTTGAACCGTTATTAGTTTTGGTGGTGAACAGTGTACAAGAAAACTGGACAGTACTTTACATGTGAAAATCAGCTCTTCAAAACCAATAAATGAAACTAATTCTGTACTTATCCCAAGATTTAATCAAAAGGTAAAACTTGGCCTCTGGCCCAAGAATACACAGAATTGAAGCACAACTTCTTTGCACAGCCCTCAGGGAAGGGAAAGAAGCAGTGTGATTGGTATTATTTCAAGCAGCAGAAGCAAGGTGCCACGCAGGGAAGAGCGGAGTTGGGAAGGGACCTCTAGAGGTCTTGCAGCCTGTCCACCCCGCTCGCTCACAACAGCTGCCAAACAGCACTAGAAATGACGCCCCAGTCATGTTAAAGACCCTCCCCAACAGCATCTCCTTCTGAGCACTGGCAGTGATTTTGGAAATGCAAAGGGATCCATACAGATATCTAAAAAGAAGTAGAAGGATTCTCAGCTCTACTACTCACAGGGGTGTGGGAGGAGGAGGGAAAACTTTTCCACCAAGCCATTCCAAAAGGCATATCTCTGTATCTTTTTCAAACTCAGCCTCCAACCTTTACCTAATGATATTTGCCGTTCTTGCTTTCATCCTCCTAAGTATTGTAGTTCCTGACATTTTCATCAGACCTCATATTTCAAAGTAACGTGACTGCTGCAAGAACATGAACTAAGCGTTGATGCATTGAAGGTTAATTCTTCACAAGTAAACTAAAGCAAAAATAAACATCCTTTTACGTTAGTTGGTGCAGCTACCTGAGTCGGTGACTCCAGCAACGATGCACCGTAATAACTAGCAGAGTCTATTCACAAAATTGAAAGTAAGAAACACAGTGGAAAAGTAATAGAATATACACCCAGGAAACCTCAGACTGCACAGCCTACCCTCAGAAAGTCCACTGGTCTATATAGTATTCAGTTAGGAATTTTTTATTCAACAAAACCCTTCTGTCATTGCCACAATCAAACAAGGTATACCCAGTAAGTCTGTTTAAAATTTTATAATTGTCCTTCAGTCTTCCGAAATAAAATAAAAATAGACGTCATTAGTTCATCTTATTGATTTTTCTGCCTGTCTGAACCAATTGAGAAGCAATATTGATTGGGACTGATCTTTTCCTAAGGGCATCTGATAAAGAACGGCATACAAAAATACCACTGAGGATTCAACGAGCAGCAAAAGAGCTTTGTGTTATCGGCACCAAGCGTCTTCGCCCGACGGCCCCAGGCCCCGTCGCGGCGGCGCTCCTCTGGCACGGCTCGGTTTGCAGCGCTCGCCGCAGAGCGCGGCCGGGCTCGCGCTGGGAACCGCATCTGCACGCCACCGACCCAATTACGAGCGAATAATCAACGGCTGGTTCCTCTCCTGAGCATTAGCCACTCCCGGATTACTGTTACAGATAAACACACATCACCCTTAAAAACGTGCCTCTCTGGATTTTAAGACATAAACCCAGCTTCAAAATAAACACAAAATTCTTTAAAGCAGTATTTCCCCTAGGGAATTTGTGTTCATTAACTAGCCTAAAAATCTTTTATTCCACTCAAATAAGAACACAACAAGCTTAGTTCCAAAGAGGCTGGAACGGAGAAAAGAACTAAACTTAACTGCATTACTTCTAAAATGTACCCCTTTCAGCAAAACCAAGAAACAGCTTTGACAGTCTAAGGGGAAATGGTATGACCTGACCCCCAAAATTAAGGTTTCTACAATCTAGACAAATGTTTTAAAGGGGTGGATCTGCAAGAAAAAAAAAAAAAAGAAAGGCTGAAAAAATTCAATGCATGGGAGTCACCTATTGAAATATGGCAAGATGTGTGTGGGGGAGGATCGTTCGTACGTATGTATGTACATACGTGTGTGTGTGCATGTGTTTACACCTTTGTCACAGAAAACAAGCAATTCGGTACCGCAGCTGCACGTATGTGCGCACAAAGTCCGCTTCCATTCAAACTAACAAGCTAATCAACCATGTGCTTAAATCAAAACGGTACACCTGAGAAGCAAAAAAACCCCTTCCTTACTCAACATATTTTTTAATGGTTTTAAAATTGGTTCTTTCAAAGAATTTGAGAATAAAAGTAAGGAAAAGTTTGCGCTTTCTTTTATTCAGCCCAACTGCACAAATCTCTAGAATTCGGGGGATGAAATTTGATGTCAAAACATGGCTCTGCCTTCAGCAGGCTTCGAGGACTCTGGCCAGCAGAATGCTAACTGGTTGGTAAAATGTTCTTTGATTTTCTTACTCTGATTAAAAAAAAAAGAGTACTGTGGACAAGTAAAGGCCTACATATGTCTTTATATGATATTTCCTGAAGCTCTCAAAGATTTAGGCTATAAGTCAGTAAGAAAGCTAAATTGTCCTTCAATACAATAATATTTTTAATAAACACACTTCCAAACGCTGCCGTATATAAGGCTTTACCATCTTCAAAAATATGTTTGTTACAGGCAGATGGCCTTCTGCTTCTCTTAAGCAGTTAGCATTTGTGGTGGTGTAAATCCTGCTCATGTTCATTTTCAGAAGTCAAATGAGAGTTGCAACTTTGTACTGAAAATTTACATCTCAAAAAAATTTCCCCCCCTAGACTAACCAACTAGATTTTAATTTGCCCGCGTTTTTGAGTTTTTGAAGTTAGCTTCCTCTTCAGAAAGTTTACACTTTGCTTCCCAGTAGCCAGGCTGCCCCTATTTAAGAAAAGCAAACTGCAGAAAGTTCAAAACAAAAAAGTAGCTAGCAAGTTTAGTTAGCATTAGGAGACTTAGACAAACTATTTTGTTAAGTAAAATAACTCAACAGCATTTATCTCAATCAAATCCTTCTGTTTCTTGACTAGCAGCAAGACAACAGTTTACAGACTTTATGAAACAGCAGCTTCTCACTCGGCATTTTTCAATTTCTCAGAACTATGCAGAACAGATAGAAAAAGCATTCCTCATCTTACTATAAACTTGAAATCCTCCCCCGGGCAGAGCAAAAGTTTTAATGTGCTGTTGCTTTTATTCATCAAGGTATTTGAATGAAGATTAAAATATGTCTTAGTACTTCAAATGTCTTGCCTTGATAAACCAACACAATTTTATGTACTAATTTAACAGAATGTGGCAAAATGGAGAAGTTGACTAAACTCGTGCAGTCCCTTGCTAAGTTAGGCAAGTTATTGTGACTCCAAAGGAAAGGCTAGCATAAAATTAAAATATTAACAAATAACAAAATGAGATCCTTGTACAGTATGGAGGTTTGGGCTGCAAAAAAAGCCATTCACCTGAGTTGCCTGTCATTCAGTTTAAGTCAAGAAAAATAACCAAGATACAAAATGCTGAATTTCACATTGCTCAAATCTTAAATGTTTGGCAACTCTGTGAATACAAACTCCAAGACAGAAAAAGAACTTGGAAAAATACTGGCATATGATGTAAATTCATTTTAAATTTAAATTCTAGAGATATGTTTGCAATTATCAGCATGTTGTTAAAGAATCTCATCCTGAGAATATCATCAAATAGTAATGTGAAATACAGTGTTACCATTTTGAGAACAAAAGGACCCTGAATGAGTAATCAATAGCAACTGGCAGAAAATGAGGCATTAATTATGATCCTCTCTAGTGTTTTGTCTCAAATAAGGTTTCATTAAATATATTGTGCTAACCTGTACATCTTCAAGCCATCACCAATAGATTCGATCAGATACGTTTTTTGTCTGTTTCAGAGGGCAGAACCTCAAAATTAACATCCCCCCCCCCATGAAACCCCCCAAACCCAAAACAAAACAATGCCTAAAGTGTTACATGATAACTTGAACATTTTTTCTGATCAACTTAAAGAAAAGCAGGAGTTGCTAATAAAACACCTCAGGAGAGGATCCTTTAACAACATGCTGATAATTGCAAACATATTCCTCATCTGAAAAAAATACTCAGATCTTATAATCTCAATGTAGTCTCTTGAAAATTTAATTATCATCTCCTATACCTAAAGTATCATGCAGGTTTGAGAAGATAATGACAGTCATCCATCAACTGCATCCTGCCAGTGTAATCAGGGTAATCTAGCTCACTGGAGTAAAAAACAGCTACCTAGGGTACTAAATACCGAAGTGACGCAACATCATAAACAAAATAACAGACATTTACTTTTAGTATCTTCCTAATTAACATTCACACTGAAAAATATCAAGGTATCAATATATTCTCTTTTTCCAAATCATACACTGCTTCTTCAATGTGTGCACGCAAGCAGAATCTCCTACTACAGATAATTCTATTGATGCATATATATATATATATATATACATACACACACACACCAAGACTGAGCACAGGGACAGGGGAGGGAGAAGGAAATATCACAGTAGGAAGTTTTTACAAGGTTCCAAATCACTTTTTGTAAGCAGTGGGAACAGCAGAGATTAAATGTGAAGAGAAGGAAATATTTGGTATTTCTTCTGCATCTAAATGACTTTAAAGCACCCAATCAGTACAACTATTTTGAATGAATACTTTCCTTCTCTTATGCAATAGTGCTTTCCCTGCACTGATACCCTATTTTGGCAAGACTACAAATTCTGTCTTACTCTTCTAAAAGCAGCCCCCTGCTGATGTTGGTGGCCAATCCCTGAGGTTATGCTGGCTCAGCTTGTCTTTGCTCATCCCCCAGGCAAGGTATTTTTGTCCTGCTCCCTGAATGCGAGGAAGGCATTACTAAGCATTGTGATTACAGGTCAGACTCCCCTCCCTTCGCCTTTGAATCTTTCTGCTACATTATGAAAACAGTAATTTGAACAGCTTCCTTACTGTGATTATACAAAAGCAGAAGGTTTCTGGAGAACTGCAAAATGTCAGAAGAGAAGCAGCTGAAGCATTATTCATCTACTTTTTAAATTTTTTTGCTACCAGCCTTCCTGCTTTTCTCTATGATTACAAGATATCAGGATGAGAATCAACATTATAGCACAGCTTTTATGCTGAATCTTATTTACAGAGGTTAGAGTGCAAAGAATATCATAAAGCCAAAGCTATCCTTGCATCTGTTTCTCCTCCTGCATCTTCAGCACAATGATTTACAAAAAAAAAAAAGAATAAAACTGGGGACCATTTGTAATACGTTATGTGAACATGGTATGGAAGCCATGTCTTCTCTCCAACACAACCAAGACAAAAATCTCACCTCTTCCAAGCAGAAGTCAGACAAAGCACAAAACAATGAGGGTAGGAAAACTGTCATTATTATAGTAACAATGGACTAGGTAAATTTTTGGAGTTAATATGCAAAACCTGTATGTTTTCACTTATGAAGGATAGATGAACCGTGTAGCACACATTGCTGTTCCCTACTGGCACTTCAAAATCCCTGCAACAGCTTGAATCAGCTGTCACCTGCATCTATATTGCAGTGCTTTTTTATTTCTATATAAACCATTGGTTATGAAAGCATATATATGACAGAAGAGCAGATTAGGTTTCGTACTACCACTGACTGCTCAGCTAGACAGAGTTAAAGATGAAGTGAAAGCTAAGGCCAATACTAAGATGCTAATAAATAGATAAACAAGCCCCCCCAAATTAATATTTATCTTAAGCTAAAGCACCACCACAAAAAAAAATGTTATCCTTCTCCACCTGGTCTTTAGAAAACTGTGGCACAAGGAGCCCTCACTATCATCTTGAACAGCACTCTGCAACACATCTGAAACCAATACCAGCTGAATGGTTTAGTTCCAGGGAAGAGGAATTAAATTGACAAACCTTGAAGGGGCAGTGGGGGGCACTGACAAGTCTTTTGCTTTTATTTGCTCACAGCTACAATCTCTCTAGGCCATCCCAGGCAGCAAATGCTAAGTAGCAGGTTGCTCACCCAGTTCTCATCTGCCCCCTCCCCAATTCCATGCAGGGCCTGTTTTCATCTTAAGAGCAGTAATCCATGCAAAGGGTGGAAAGGGACTGCATCTCCCCTACTCTCCATATGGCTGTGAAGGGAGAAAGAAAGGTAGAGGTATGTTACAGTAGTTACAGACAAAAGAGATAAATACTTCAAGAAAAAACAAATGGTAATCCAGCTCATTAAAACTGACCATGCAGGTATGGCTGGGAGAAGAGAATTAAATGAGCTAATCTTGTCTCCATCCTCCCATACTCTCATGAATCTGAAACTGAGAAGTACCGAGCTCTAAGATGGTAAGATTGATTAGAGACAAATAGTACTTAGCAAGAAAAAGAAAAAAAATAGCTGCAATCCATGGTTTGATATGCTCTTTATTACCATATAGAGGAATGTGTAAAATAAATTATATTTGATTTACAGAATATTCATCACCTTAAATACAATCAAACATATGATGAGAAATTAAAAAGCAGCAAGAAAATTTGCCAGTCCTAGTGTGAGAAAGAAGGGCAAAGACACAAGTAACCATTTGTCTGCTTTCTTTAAGACATTCACAATGATTCCTCCCAGAACTGCTCCCCTTTTATAAATAGCATCCCTCTTCCAACTACAGCTAATTCTTAACACCTGCTACCCACTTCATTCAGGGATGTCTTCCCTGATTAACTTCAGGTGGTCACCTCTAGCTCTGGAAAAAGAAATCCAGCCTGTGCACTGTAGTTTTACTTTCTAAAAAGGTTCTGTCTACAAGCAGGCTCCCTCTCCGCTGCAAGGCGAGATTTTCCCCATAACACAAAAAGTAATTCACTCCTAATAACTCACAAGAGAAAGTTAGTATCTCTTGATTTTATTTGATAAGTAAAATGAAGCAAAATAAAACTCAAGTTTGGACATTTCAACCGCCGTTAAAATCTACCTGCCTTTCCCACCCCTTCCTTCTAAGCAGCCTCAGCTGGCAGGAGCCGGAGTCACTGCCTCAGTTAACATCTTGTCACCCTTTCCTTCGGGAGCCCGGCTTCTCACACTGACAGCCCAGCTGTAAAATCTGCTTGGGGGAGACACCTGAGAGCAAAGGTGTCAGAGAAGAGAAGATTAACAAGACAAAATTTCCAAACAAAGTTAGTCTGTCAGCTTTAAAGTTACAGTAGTACTAACAAACACCCCACATCAGGACATTCTAAGGTTTATACACTTTCATACCTCAGTATCATTTGGATTTAAGCAGACATTATGGTCTCTATACTATCCCTCAAATTATGTGAGGAAGGTGCAAAAGTAACAGATACGAAGGGTCCAGAACACCAAGTATTTTCCTTCCTTGTTGGAAAGACCCAGTTAAAGCAGCTTCCAACATACTGCACCAACAGTAAGTAGAAAGAGCTTCCTTGTTGCTATTTAATAGATAAATTACAGATTAAAAAACCCTCTTGTGTTCATAGCTGCAATTAAAAAAAACCCTACAGAATAGGAACCCTCTATAGCATTTATGCTTTCTTTTTATAATTAGCATAAGTTTAAAGTGTGCATAAGTTTTCTTATTATACACACATACTTTGCAGTACGTATTCTATATTTTGATTTTTTTTAATCTAATAAAGCCAAATAGTGACTTATTCTATTAACAGCCATTTCAAATATTGGGAGGGCAAGGAAAAAAAAGAAAAAGCCTGAAGGGATCTGAGACTCACTAGCTATCAGGTTTAGTCTAACATACTTCAGAGAGAGTTACCCACCTTCTAGCATTCCTTTTGCCACTGTAAACAATATTTCTTCCCCTCCTATCAACTGGTCTAGCACACAGGTGTGGTCTAAATATGCCTACTTTCAATCATTCCTGAGACAAGCAAGTTATATTTTTCTATTCTTTAAATTTAAACCCTTTCATTAGTTATGTTTCCCTTTTGTTTCTTTTTAATAATACTACAGTACCATATGAACAGATGGTGCATCCTCAACACAGAATAACTCTCTAATCATTTCTCTCAAGGAAGTTGAGTAGGGACAGAAATCTTGGAGACAAGCAATAAAAAAGATTCAGAATTCCTACAGAAAGAAATGAAAAATACTAAATTCTCTATGAATATATGTGCGAGTGTGACAGTGTGTGAGAGAGAGTTTGAAGACTTGCATATCCAAACTGCAGATCACATATCAAGTCACTAACAAAAGGGACTAAGAAGAAACATCTTCCGATATATTTGTTCTACACAGTCATCCATTACTTCTTCCATCTTCCAGCAAGACGCCTGGTGCTCGCTATCCTTTGCCCCGTCGTGCCACGGGAACGCCTGTTAGCGGTCTGGTGCAGCGGCCCTGGCATTAGTGTAATGAACTGCTAAAAACTCAGCAAAGCTTCCTAGGAACAACTACGAGAAATACTGCCACACTGCTTTTTGAGGGCTACACCTGCACACCAGGAAAAACTTGTCTGGAAGTTTTCATACACATTTAAAGAATAAAATTGCCTCTAACCACATTTTAAAATGAGATGTGCCACCAATCCCTTTTTCTTCTTCAACTCATACATTTTAAGTAACACCTCGGCTGCCAGGCACCACGAAGAAACACAATTCTATTCTGCTATTTGCAATCACTCTTGTTTCTTTCACTCTTGATGCTTCCCAGGTTTCCTGGTCTAATAAAATGTGTATTTCAGATTACATTTTTCATACACATTCTTCATTTTTCCCCAGTAAATCTCTTTCTGCTTCACACAAATTTTTATGGATACTATTACCTCCCAACATTCATGTTTTTGTCCATATGTTTATTCTTCCAGCTGTTAAATGCTATCTGACACTTTACTAAAAATAAATCAATTATTATCTGCTGCATTATACTATATACATGTCTTACAATTATGTAGTTTATGAACACATTAAAAAATGCTTTTGAGTTTCTGTTGAAACTGCTTTTTACAGTTCCACTAATTTTTCTTTATGCAACAGGCTGGTATCTACATAGCTCTCCATGATAAATGTAAAAGTTTCAATTAAGAAATGCTATTTATTCGTTCTCCATTATACAAATATTGATATCAAGCTGAATAATTCCCAATTTTCCAAATAATCTATAAGGATTTCTAGACATTTTACAAAATATTACCTATTGATATATTGACTAAGCTTGTTCAAGGTTTTTGTTCTTGCTGTTTCTTCAAGTGCTAAGGGTTCTTTTTCATTAACCTACTACTGATACTCACTGTCAGTCTTGCTTGCATATTCCTTATACCTCACCAGCAACATAAAAAGTTACCTTTTTTACCTACGTGTACTATGAGAGAGCTTTTATATTTTTCCCGGACAACTTAAATTTCCCACCAGAATAACCAGGCAGTGAGTAACAATGTTGGAAACTTTATAACATGCAACTTATTTTCCAGTGTACAACACTGCTGAACACTACTGCTTCCCATTAACTAGACCAAAAAAAAAAGTTTCAGACAACGAGATGCAAAACCTTTAAAATCCCACCATAAATCCTAAAGAAATTTATTATAAATCAAACACAGAAAGGCCATGAATTTTCACCATCACCCCCAGACCAACAGTATGAATTCCAGTTGCTCAATGCCTATACTGTATTAAATTCTGCAATATTTTTAGCCCAAATGAGTCGGACATACATAAGATTAGCTTTCTTTGACTGACACCCATCTGAGGACAATGTTTCCATGTTAAATCGTAGCAGAAGTGGAGGATGGATCAGTTTGTTCCAACTTCCTTTGACAATCAGTGAGAAGCCAGCTAAATTCTCCTCCAAGGTACTACCCAAGTAACAGGATATATTAACAGTAATTTATGAAACATAAAACATGCTCTGAAGAAGCACAAACACCGTTCCACCTGCTTAACATTCTATTGAAAAATTTATTATTTTGTTCCTGATAAACAAGAAATTGCGAAATCCTGAAGAACTGAGTGAAATTATGCCTTAAATATGTTTACTTGAAGTAAATTCCCATAAGGAACACTAACTATGGTGCTAATGTGCATAAAGTGGTACTGTCATACTGCAAAATTCAGGCTAATTTAATAATACCTGATGCGCCTTACATCATGTTCCAATGATGCAATAATATGCTGCTAAATGAGTCACCTCACATTAGCATCACGGCAATAGCACAGCTGATTGCTATTGAAGGGAAATTGGTATAGCAATATTACTGGAAACATTGATGGATCATCTTTCTATTCAACTTTTTTTATTGATCCAAAACACAAAAAGTTTCTAAAGAGCCATATTTATTACAAATAGGCATAAAACTTACCTAATAATAGTAGCCAGGTATGAGTTAAAAATCCATCTGTCACTACTGAACAAAATATACATAGCTATAGTATAAACAGTAAGAGATATATTCATATATTCTATATTGTACCATATTTCTGTATGTCATACTGCATGAAATATAAATATAGTAGTATATGTACACATTTCACATACTATACATTATGTGGTATATATTTCATTCAGTATTATACATATAATTTTACATATAACAAGTGAATGGTATTTAGTCATATACAACCTATAACTCCTTCCAGCACTCATGTGTTTTAGATTCAAATGGCTATCATCAATTAAGCTTTTTGCCAAACGAGTTTTACAATATTTAAAGTGCCCTGTCATCATACAGAACCATATAGATTACTAAGTTAAAGAAATACAGTAAATTAAGTCTTTCTATTGAAAGGTTGCACTTTAAACAATGAAATTGGTGAATGCTGCCTGTTTAGCTCTTGCCTAACATCCATTATACTTAGCATCTGATTTTATCTCCCTTCTCACATGTTGGATAGTATGCAGACTTGAAATTATTACCAACTATGAAAAGAGGGTGAATGCATTATTTCCACATGTCAAAAAATCCATAATGTCCATTTTTCCTGCATGATTACTTAGGATTAAAACAGAACATTAATGGGAGAGTTGCAAATAATTCAGCCTAGGGAAGGCAAGCTCCTTTACCTCCTCCATGAACGCTGGGGGAACGCCTTCCCAAGGCAGTGCAGAGGAGTCCCCCCGCTCCATCAATTAGACTGGGCACAAAGGGGGAGCAGCCTCACTAAGGCCACGTTTGCTTTTGCAAAGACACACAGAAACAATTAAAAGAGGTATTCTAGCAACAGCTACAAGCCTCAGATATCTCACAGTTATCCCAGCTTCATTTAAAAATAATGCAAATTCATGGCTTTCTTAGCTATCGGACCTGTCAAAGGAACGTGCGATGACAGCTGGATATGTTTTTGATAATATTGAGAATAGTTACCCATTCACTATCTACAGTCTAATCTCATTTCATTTACATAAGCCACAGTTTTCAGTATGATATTAGATAAATTTAAAAAAAGAACTTTTTATTACAAGAAGCTTTCTCAAAATTTAGTCTATATACTGTTTAAGATTTGCAAAAAAATTGTTCTTCCCAAACCTGCAATTACACAGCCAGTGTGAATGCAAATCACAAACAAACCCCTCCAATTCAGAGAGACAAACACAGACTTTCTGCCAAGTCACAGGGCATCACATTCCATTCCGAGAGCAAAAGAGTTTTTACATTTCTTCTAAAAAACTACCAATTCTTTGAGTAGTTAAAAGTTTCTGACCTTCATCTAAACCATTTCTGTATAAGCCTCAATGTAATTTTACACATGCATTCAGAATGTATATACTCTAGGCATCATTTTGAAAAACACAGACACACAGACAGATGAGGATTCAGAAGGTGGTTGTAAAGCACTAGGTGAGCCCAGGTTTTAATCGAGCACACGGACACCATTTTCCAGTCTTCACACTAAACCACATAAAAACCAAAGACAAATGCAACTACCTCATTCAGCAGTGCTATTTACACGAGCTGGCCTAAAGCACAATGCTGTATGCTAGGAAGCTCCCTTTGGGTCTGTTTCAAACACTTGATGAAAACAAACCTTGAAAGTATGCACCTCCTGTTTGGTAAAATATTTACAAGTTACAGTTGTATTTACATTCTTGTGACCCAATGCTACATCTGACTCGCATTTCTTTGGCAGTAAAAGTTTTATGAAGACAATCTTCATATTTAATTCCACATTCAAATTTCCAGATGTACTTGAGTTGCTTAGATTTCCAAGCCACACTGAAAATCGACTGAGCTTAAGTTCCTACAGTCTAAATAAAAAGAATTTAGGTTCCTAATATTCCATACAAATCTTTTGCTGAGATCACCATTTCAGTGGGTGAAAAGTAAGAAATGATAGCAAAATTCTTAAGTATCACAGTTCACAGTTGCCTTGAAGATTCACATTCAGGCTCTCACTAAGCTTAACAGGAAGTCAAAAATAAAACTCACATATTTCCCCATCAGATTACTAGTGCAGTTTACACCAGTGACAGACAGAACGAACTCTGGTAAGAAGAGAGCAGGTTAGACAGCATTTGGACAAATTAGTTATTTCAGTTCAGCCAAACCTAATGACATACTCAGAGAAGTGGCTCTTTCGATTTTAGAAACATTAGTGGTTGTTTTTAAAAACTCATGGTTCAGAGAGAATAAAAGCAGGGGCTTGTAATTCCTCAGCAATTTAAACTTCATGCCTTGGAAGAACACTGGAACAAGGAGACCGCACGTGTCAGAAGATAACAAAGAAGAAGTGACACGGATTCGGCTGGAAAAAACTTTGTAAAACCAATCTCATTTCCGTCTTAGACGGTCTAAGAGGTATTTTAACAAGGCTTTTACTATTTTCACATTTCACAGGTGAGCTAAGGGAACATGGACAACCAAAACTACTTCTGAATAGAGAGCATAGCTAGTTGAAAAACAGTAGTTCGGAGCTGAGGATCACACTGAGTGAATGTATTAAGTGGGATTTCGCAGGCATCTGTCTCGGGCATCATTCCATATCTTAATTAGTGACTGGGATGAAAAATGAAGACCACATTTTCTAAATTCAGAGTAAACAATCCAGAAAGCTCTATAAAGGCAGTGCAAGACTGGAATTCAATTGGGCTGACAAATTTAGAGGCAGTAGAAGCAATGTGGTGAGATGTAAATACATTCTTACCTACGCATGGAACCTCTAAAATAAAAAATATAGGCTGAGGAATGACAGGCTGAGCAGCGTTACTACAGGAAACTAACTGGGAAATTTTAGAGCACCATCAATCAAATGCATCAACAAGATTATGTTTGTTACAAAAAAGGCAAAAATCATGCAGCAAAAATTAACCGTATTACCAAAAAGTCAAATGAAATTTCTTTTTTGCTTATCTGGTAGTGATGAGGCCTTAGATGAGGTACTGCATCTAGTTTAGAATACTGGAATTCAACTGGGATGTGAACCTACTGGAGAAAAACTAGAGCGAAGCATAAGCTTTTCTACCAATATACCAATATCTGAGATGGCTCCTCTTATGTATCCCCTGTTAAAAATAAAATAAATAATTCTGGAATGGGAACCCTAAGCTCCTCCAGAATAAACATCAATGCAAAAGTTAATTCAGTTTATATTACAGTCTTATCTTTTCTAAAGGCTCCATTATCATATTAGTCATCTACTGGATTTACAGACTCCACTGACCTAACAGAGCGCAGATTCTTCTCTGCGTCCACTGTTGTAAGACAGAGAGTTTGCTGCTTAGGTTGCAGGGATATTTAGATAAGGCATCAAAAAGACTTTCTAAGAGTAAATATTATGAGTAATTGGGAGGGAGGAGTGGGAAACAATCATCATGATACAGTCTTCCCCATCTCTAGAGGTTTCTAAGAACTGACTGCACAAGCTCCTATCAGCAGCCATGCAGTGATTCTTCATTCAGATTGGCAAAATGACCTCTCAAGATCCCTTTTAACTTTTCTCTTTCAGCCTTTGCAGCTTCAATGAGAGCTGTATTTAAGGCACTGCCAGAGATTTATGATGCATATCAAAAAAAAACAAAAAAATCCTCATCACTTCCTAGCTCCAATTAAATGAGCTGAAACACCACCATCATATATTTAATTGAAAAGATTAAATTACAGTATAAACTGTAACTTATCACAGAACTGATTGATATTTTAATCTATGAATGCTTTTCACTCTCCTAAATACAAAAACAAGAAGATATACATACAATAACAATTTTTCCCCTTTCTTAAACATTTTGAGTATATGGAAACTGGGAGATGAAGTAGTAGGAAAAGTATCAAAGGAATAAAAAGCAATGTTAATAGAAACAAATACATGTAAGATTTTTACTTCGAAATAGCTACATGTAAAAAGTAAAACAGTACTTGATGTAGACAATTAGGATATATAAAAGCATTTTCCTCAGTGAGAAGCTAAACAACAGAAATTACACTCTCATTACCACTAAAAAGCCCAGAATTTTATGTAAAGTTAACATAAACCTGTTTTGCAATGCAGAATATTAAGTTAATGAAAGAGTAATGAGGAAATTAGTTTGCTTCCAAACTAATGTCAAGTTTAAGTTAGTATATTTAAACACTGTACATACTGAGTTATTTAAACAACATTAATAACATTAATACAATGCTTCACTGTTTAGACTGGGAAAAATATGAAGTTCATAACTTGGAATTTAAAGAGGTATATTGCTTTCTGCAAGAACCTTACTGAAAGGTCAGCCATTCAGTCACAAATGGGTCTTTGTCACACCTGTGTTGCAGAGAAGTGGTAAAGACTGCAAGAAATCTTCACTCTAAAACGAGCATTTAGAGGCATAAAAATTTTCTCAGCTTAATTTAAAAGCACATCAAAAACCAAGAAATGCAGGATTGCAGTGGATAATCTAATTATAAATAGTAAAACTCTGAGGATACTTTTTCCTTAAAACAGAGTTACCTAATGAACTATATTAAGTGATTATTAGTGTTTTAGGCGGATGAATTAAAAAAGGTCATCTATTATATCTCATATCAGAAGGATTCTGTCTCTATTAGCAGGAAGAAAGGAAATGGCATAGTGGACAGCCATTCCTTGCACAGGGAAGAGTGGGAGCCTGGGAGAAAAGGAGAAAAGTCAGAAAGCATCACATAAAAAAACCAGGAATCAGAAGCACCTCTAATCCCTGGTAGAGAGTATGTAAGCCCTGCCCCTCCAGGACATTCTGCTCTTAGGAATAACAGATTTTTGATTTATGGTGGATGGGCACTGGTTTTCCTCTCTTTACGGCCAAGGAATTTTTTTCTTCAATACCACTCTCAGTGAGTCACGGCATACAGTTTTAGCTTTTTCCACATGTCAGGAGTTAGATTCAAGCCAGCAAATTCAGCAGGTGAAGGACGGCTATTATTGTCCCTTGTTCCATATGAGGATCTCATTCCATGATAAACCTGAATTAAAAGGAATTTTGGCAAAGATATCACTAAAGAAACTAAGAAACAGGAGGTGGTACTGCTAGTGTCTTGGTCCAAGACCACAATCTTCCTCTTGTCTCTCCATAGAGGGCTGGAAAATGACTGGGGTCTAACTTGTCAAGGCAGAACTGACAGCAATCCTCCATTATGTCAAAATAATTAAGGAAGAAAACAACATCTGTATAATTTTATTGCCAACAGTGTCCAAATCAATTAAATTGATGGCAACAGCAGAGCCTAAAATATATCACATTGATCTTTCCTTTTTCTTGGCAGTCTCAGGAAAAGAACCTGGTAGACTAGTCTAAGCTCCACTTCATACTTCAGAGTCTACTGATGCACAGAATTTAATCAGGTGAAAAAAAAGAAAAAAGGCAAGGGTGAGGTTTTCACACTAGTCATTCTGAACACCAGTTTCTGGATGTACTCTCCAAGGCACCAAAGACGAACCCTCAGTACTGCCAAGGTCCTTGTAAGCCTTGTCATTCAAGCATGAAATCCAGTAGTATCTCACTGCATTGCAGCGACCCCCCTACTTGCAAGCAGTCAGTAGAGAAGTAGTCTGCTTTCTTGAGCTTCCCTTTGTCAGCTCTCCAGTGGACCATGAGACTGAAATAGGGACCCTTTCTATAACTCTTTGGATACGGAAAAGAAAGTATTTGAAGCACTATATCAGTAGGTTTTTATCATTCTCAGGTGAAATATTTCCTGTTATTTAGTAACCTTAAATAACAGTAATGCAAGTTGAAGTTAAAATGAAATAAGAGCATTTATTCATAGCATCCCAAACTAGTCAACATAAAGACAACTTTTTGCTGAGACACAGGTGAACAAATACCACCATCCCCCCCCCCCCCCCCCCCCAAAAAAAAGCCTAGTCCACTGCTATCCTGAACAACCTACCTATACTCTAAGGCTACATCAGAAGAGTCTCTTTCCCTTGTCCAGCTAATCTGTTGTCCCTCTTGGCAAGGTGGTAGTCTTTGTACCTTACATCTCTGGTTGTATCCAAAGAGACAGCCTATCAGGGAGCCTTTGTCAGAGAGCCCACCATAAAAGAGTATCATTGGAAGCATCTCCAGAAATCTTCAGATTGTTCTGTATCTTGGTGGAACATGTTAAGTCTTACAACAAACCTCTCCTTTGTAGTCTTCTAGGGACTAATTTTAACTAAAAGCGGCCAGACTGATTTCTGAATAAGGAAAGACTGTTCCAGTTTCTTGGACATGCAAACGTATCTTTGTTACTCTAATTGTCATCTCTCATTTGATAAACAACTGACAAACAGCTGATTATGAACTTACAAACAATTCCTTGCTTCAACAAGGAACACAATAAATAGAACAAATTTAAGAAGTACATTACTGACTCTTGATCATGACCAGACACAGTGGAAATTCATTGCTTTGAGGTGAATTATCTCCAACATCTCTCTCCTAGCAGTGCCACAACACCACCATGTTCTGAGACTATGATGTTAGGAATCTAGAGAGCAAAAGTTGTTAAAAACAATCTCTCTCTTTCAAAAACTTTGGTCCAAGACTGGAGAACATGACGATAGAAAGGTCATGATGTGCATTGGCAGAGAAGTACCATAAGGGAACAAGAGCTATATGATCCAGACATGGGGTTCTGGGTACAAACCTTAACCTAGATTTCAGCTAGCAAGGTTAAGTCCAGTTATATGTAAAATGCTGGGAATTTCTTAACATACACAAGTAATCTAGGTATCATGGTCTAATCCTGATGTGCAATCAGTACTGGTCTGCAGCTTTGTTGGCAGACTTGGAGAGGAGAGAATAACTCCTTTAGCACATTGTTAAAGACACTCAGACAATCACCCTTTTTATTAAAAACACAGGGACTTTATTCTCATGAACTGCAGAACCAGTTCCACTTGCACATACCAAAAGAATCTCCTCTAAGCGAGTGTGTCTGTGTACACACACATATATCCCCTTAAAGAGAGAGAGAGAGAGAGAGAGAGAGAGAATGAGAGAGAGAGAGAATGAGAGAGAGAGAGAATGAGAGAGAGAGAGAATGAGAGAGAGAGAGAATGAGAGAGAGAGAGAATGAGAGAGAGAGAGAATGAGAGAGAGAGAGAATGAGAGAGAGAGAGAATGAGAGAGAGAGAGAATGAGAGAGAGAGAGAATGAGAGAGAGAGAGAATGAGAGAGAGAGAGAATCTCCTCATATATATTGTGTGAACACATGTGTATATAATTTCAAGTGCAAGGTAATATGACAATTCAGAGCCCAGAAAATTCATTCTGCATTCTACATTCTTGTTCATGGTGTGCAGTGGCTTGACATGTTCAAGTAATTTAAACTGAATTTTAGTTCAGATTATTCCATTTGCTTTCAATTATCGCTATACTTACTTGACAGCCCGGTAACCCCGTATCTCTGCCATACAACGGAAATGGCCCTCTATCTGAGGCTTTTCCTATAAAAGAAAAACATTTCGAATTAGGTTCTTTTTAAAATCTGCTGGATATCTGCATCAGCTGCGCTTACATATGTAATTCAAAAAAAATCTGTCAGTATCATAGTAAATTTATAAAAATTGTGTAAATAAGAGTAGGCTTCTATATGCCTGTATTTAACACACTGAAATAACACTAATGTAATAGACAACATCCTTGCCTAATTCCTTACATAACCTATAGTTATGTAAGAATCAGTCAGAAAGAACTGCTGCAAATTTTTTATTGTTTTAAAATATCCCCTTGGTTTTTTAGAATTAAAAAAGCAAAGGTTCAATGCAACTTCACTTCCACTATCAAAGAGAAAAGCTGACGACTGTTTTAGACATTTCTTCTTTCTCCTGGTAACTAACACACAGCCAGTATCATCTGAGGTGATGAATATACTAAACAGTAAAATAAAACCAGCAAAACCACAAGAAAGTGAACAAAAACCTAAATTCAAAACAAACAAAAAAACCCCACACCAAACTTAAATCTTAGTCAAATCATTCAGCTCCTGACATTCTTCCCTTAAACATTCATTCCATGCAAATTCTGTTCAGATACCAAACCCACACAATCGAACTGCTCAAAACAGCAAAGCCAAAAGCATTATTTGCCTGCAGGTACCGCATGCCGAACAGCGTGCATCTGCTGAGTAGCTGCTCTCTGGCATTGCTACCTGAGGTAACAAGTCAGGAGTAACACATTTGGCAGGTCCAGAAAAACTACCTAGCTTCTACTTACTGGTTGTGCCAAACTGCAGCATTTGTATATCTGAAAACACAGCATGGAAGTTCTGCAGTAGGGCTCAGAAATTCATCAATCAACTCAATTTTTTTTTTTTTTTAATTTGTGAATAGAAAACTCTGCCGAACAATGTCAGGCATCAGACAGCCATCACGTACGTACCTAATAGAAAATACCAACTGCATATGCCTGCATCAACTACAACAAACCTGAAACTAAGAAACATCCCGTAACACCATTCAGACTCTTAGCCAAAAGTAAACATTAATAAGCCATGATACTTACCTACTTAAAACCATAAAATATTTGTAAAGCAAATGCCATCTTACCTAAGGAATTCCCCTTTCCAAACAATGTGCATGTCATTCTGTTTTTATAAAAATAAGAGTAGCTGCCTTTCTTGCACATTTCACTTCAGTGATGAATAGCTCTGTACTACTGCATTTCTACTACGGGACTTTCTTTGCTTTGACCACTTTTATCATAGCTACCACAAATTCCTGAATTCATTTCATAAGAAGAGACAAAATAAGCTTATAGTTCATTAAAAAAAAAGTGTTGTTTGTTTAAGTGGAGAGGAAGAATAAGATTGACACTCTTGGAACAACATCTCTGCAAGGTTATCCTATTGACAATGACATGCAGTCTGGTCAACAATAGCTTGCTTGAAAAATGGCAGCATTGCTCTAACAAAGGGAAGAAAAAGTTAACATTTTTCTGCTGAAGCTTTTTGCCTCTAACAACTATCAGACACCAAGCAAATAAAATACCTAGCATGCAAAATTATGTGAAGTAGCATGAATCATGCTGTTCATATTAACCAGACTCAGCATTTTCTTTCCAGAAAATGAGAATCTTATACCACATGATAAACAACTTTGACTGAAGTATGCAGTTTTCCAGGCAGGCTTTAAAACAAATATTTGTACAAGAGTCAATTACAGAGACTGGAAAAATCATGATTTAAATTATGGTTTATGTAACAAGCAAGAAATTGTTAGATAAGAATGTGTAAAATCATGTTATTTAAATGTTATCGCTTTAGAATTTTGGCAGGTCGGTACTAAAGAAAAAAAGCTGACTAGCAATAACCTACTCTATCCCAAATTTGGTTCTAAGAAATGATCTGGAAAAGTCAAGGCTGTCTGATGCCCCGCTACCTAAATACTTATCAGAAATTACAGCTGGAGCAAATAAGCATTTAACCTGTGTTCAAGTGGCTAACCTTTTCCATGCAGGGTCTGGAAAGCAACCTGGCATAAAGGACAAGACGGCGCCTTTGCTGAAAGTCTCCCCCAGATATATCCCCAGTAGAGGCACTTCAGGTACCACCCTCAAAGCTGCAGTATCACAATGTTAAAGGGTCACAGTATTAAACATGAAAATCAACAGGCATCACGCTTCCCAAGCACCAGCTCTATTAATCTCGAGCGCTATTCGATGTTCTCTCCCCTACGGTGCATCCGACCCCCGTCTGCCGCGGCAGAGCCGGAGCGCGGTGCTAGCGGCACAGTTTCACAGCCGCACAGCAAAGGCACAGGGGATGGAAGGGGACCTGTCTTCAATACTACTGGAGCACCGACGGTGTCAGACAAGCGTGCAAGTCCTGGGGTGAAAGTGGGCAAGGGAGAAGTCTGCTGGAAAGGGAGTCCTGTAATCTAGACCTGCTGAGAAGAGCAGCATCTCCTCTCGCAGCACTGCCCTCCCCCGTTACTGCTGTCCCGAGTGATGCTGCAGGACGAGTCTCGTTTCTCCGCTCTTCTGCTAAGCGCAGCCAGGCTGGCTGAGACCTGCACAGTCCATGAGAGGATGAGGAGGCCTCTATCAACAGCCCCTGCAACTTATCTGACTACATCAAAAAGGTTTAACACTATCACATGCTGTTTGGTGATACCACCATAAGGTTTCTATATCAATATGATGAAGATTAAAAGAGCAATAACTTGTCTGCTGTCGTCTCAACAAACTTTAGCTCCTCAGGTTGAGGCAAGGTGCTGCTCTCAATATTTAAAGCCTTATAAGCAAACCGTAAGTAGTGTTTACAGACCAATAGAAAAAAAACCAAAACACTTTGTAACTACTCCAGGTAAGAAGCGAGCAAGTATTTGAAGCGGGGGTATTGGCAAGTTTGAGAGCTCGCACTTCCGCGCAGAACGCTACCAGGCAGGGCAGCGCCCTACACACCGTCTCGCTGCTGCACAGCAACCGCTGGCAAGAAAGCTCCCATAAAGTTCAGACACATGCTCATGGTTGGAAACTTATCAAATAGCTTTATTAGTAATTCAGATTCTCGAGAGATCAACAGAAAAGTATAAAAATGCTGCAAAAAACAAGCTTACTGGAACGAGCACCAGAGTTTCTGAGCAAGCGTATTTTAAAAAATACGATGACACTGAAAGCCAAGGCAAACCCTGAAATACCTTGCAGGTTTACCCCACAAGACTTGCTGCTCAGTATGATATACCCTCTTCAGATCCTGTTTTACTTTCACAAAATATTCATGAGAAGTAAACAAGCAACTTAAGCCACTTTGTCCAGCCAGCAGTCTTCTCAGCTCCAGAACTTCCCATCAGACCTCTGCAGCAGAGCTTCCTGCACAGGGCTATTGGGACCATCAGCTTCTTAGATCACCTCTACCCTGTGCTTCCTAACAAGTTACGGGTTTCAAAAGTTAGGTGCCATCATTTTGGGGCAAAATCTATGCCTTGCTTATAAAGTAGCATCACGTTAAACTTTTCTTCAGGCTAAATATTGGTGGCTTTATATCCTAGAGTCTTTCTTACAGTCCAGATTTGAATCAAAGAAATAGATATGTAAAAATAATTGAACTGATTATATATAGGAATCTTAAATCGACACAGATCAACTCACAAAGTATTTGAATCTTTCAGTAACTTGGAATGAGTTTTGCACTTTTATTTTTAAGTAATGAAGTTTCGTGTGGTTTCATAACAAAAACTTCAATGATCTAATCATTACCTAACAAGCTTATAGCCCAAGGACGATGGATTTATAAGAAACCAAACTGAGAAAATCCCATTAAGCATTTTGAACCACAAGTATTTCGTAACTTTGCATTGACACATCCTGTACCATTTCGAGCACTAACAGGCATTTAGTAAATAATTGTTTTTCCCTTGCAATTGCTTGATGGTCTAAATGTGATATGCTCACAACTTAATAGAGCTTTTGAACACCGCGCAAGGAACAGTGTTCCATAATAAATCGCTGTATAACAGCTGTGCAGCCCACATAGACGCAACACAGAACGAAACTGAAACAGCGAGATGCAAAGCGACAGTCAACTGAAAACAGCACTCCCTTAACTCAGCTGAGGACTACTTCAGTGAACCTGCTATAAATGTTTGCCAGTAGCACGGCAGCCTTTTCTCGCGGCTTCCAGATAATGCTTGGTTTCTGAGAGGATGACAGAACATAACTGCAAAAAATTACTTCAGTGCCCACAGAATTAACCCTTTACAGCCTAAAGACCTCTTTAAGCATTTTCCCAAGAATATATTTGGTTAGCGGCCTGGAAAGTGCTAGCGTTTTTAAATAAAGCCATGCTTATCGTCTAATAGGAATACCAGAGTGACCACAGCTGGCAGCTGCTCTGTTTGGCAGGCGTGAAGCGTGACTACCCTGCTCGCATAAAGAATCATCTTTCACTGAATTCTAAAACATGTTTTTGCATTTCCTAATCACCATTTCGTCATTCATAATACTGTTAACAGGTCAAAACACACAGCTTACCCAAAAGTCAGTTTACAACAGCGCATTCAGGATTCATTCTAGGTGTTTTTTGTTTCTTTTTGTTTTAAAGAGGGCTGGAAAATTGTTCTTCATTTTTGTGCTAAAGGGTTTCACATAAATATGCGCTCACAGATCTGAGGACCACATAGAGAATAGCTTTCTGGTTGCGAGGATGAAGCAGAAGGCTTAATTTTAGAAATGCCTAAAAGAATTTCATAATTACCATCCACCTCCTCGAATCTTGAAAGGTTCTCATGTCCCCAAAAGGTTCTCAAATTGATGTGGGTAGCTTCTGCTAGAAATCAGTTACATTGCTTTCTCCCCCTTCATTTCTAACAACAAAATAAGTGTTTCAGTTACCCACAGAATTAACGCATTCAAGTACTTTTTCGTATTCTTGTCCACTACAACAAGGAACAAACTGCAAAAACTATAGCGACAGCTGCATAGGAAAGATGCAAGAAAAATATTCCACAGAAGAAGTTTTAAACAGTTTTCTACAACACCTAATATTGCTTTTCAATATGCCACAAAAATGGAAATAAAGTACGTAAAGTTTATGGAATACCAACTTTACTGCCTCGAGTGCAGGTTCAGGCTTTATTTTTTAATTTTGTTGTCTAAAGAAAAGAAAAAGTCTTACTCAGCAATTCTTACTCAGCCTGGTGGAATAAATTTAAATGTGATTAAAACCTAACAACAGCCCTGCTTCTAATATTTGGTGTACTGCCCTCTTCTTAGAGGCAAGACTGATTGACACATGCAGCCATAAAGTTTTACTGCATATCAAGACATTTCCCACAGCACCTGAGGAATCATTTCTTCATCTTCTACTGCTCTATAGGCCTTGTCCTTAATACAAGATTTCACAGCTTTTGGTCAATACGTTTTGTATCGACGGGGTTTTTTTTTTTTTAATACACGCATACATATATATACACACACTCCTACAATATTTTAAAGGTACACAAAATATTACACATATCCACAGGCATATATTGTGCACACACACAAAAATATTTTCCTTATAATACTTGTGACCAAAACCCAGAAACGACGCACAAATCTGAAGCAACACAATTTGAAGAACGCGCTTCAGACAAACGCCCTCCTATTCTCCTCACAACGATGTGTTCAAGTACGAGGGGTGACGCGTGCCAAGCACGCCGCTGGCTGCGCGGGAGCTGTGCGGCGAGCCGGTGCCAGCGAGTGCAGCTGCTGGACTCGCAGCTCCCTCCGCCTCTTCCTTCCAAGCCAAATTACTCACTCGGCTATGAACAATGAAGAAGCAACGTAGGAAAACGCCAAGTGCAAGTGAGATTAGTGATAAACTACAGGATCCCTACAGAGGTCAGTGATTAGGAGGTCCCCCGTTGTAATCACTTTCCTAACCTAGCCTTTATCTCATCACACGCTCCATCTTAGCTCAGTCTTCTCGCGGCTGCAAGCAGCTTCCCAATCAATAATCCCTGAAGTCTTGCAAACACATCCACGCTGGCTTGCTTCTTAATAAAGCAGCAAAACCTACATAGCATGAATTGTCTGCAAACTCCTAATACGCATTTCGAAACTTAAGATTAACAAGGGAGCAATTAATACATAACAAAATCACTTAACTGAAGAAAATCTGTAAAAACTGAAGTAGCCGATTAGAAGAAAAAACACACGCACACAAATATTAACCAGAAGTGCCATGTCTATGTGATGATTAGCACTACAGTCCTATAGGTAGTCATAAGAATGCTAGTCTACCTACATATTTTAGAAGAATTGATAACTACATAGTATGTACAGACTGCAAGCAGTGGAAAAAAACATTTTAGATTGTTTTCATACTATGTTATCTTCTAAAAATCACATTTCCTAGAGGAGAAAAGGTTTACCAAAGCTTGCCTTTAATGCTAGAGTTTCGTCTCCTACTATCTACTTCAGTCAAAAATTTGAAAGGCCATAATCCTACAAACAATTCCAATACTGTACAAGATTATTATGATTTTGAGTGAGATTTATGAGGTCTGAGTTTCCACTCTCAGGTCTGCCAGAAACGTCCTGGTATTCTCCGTATCATAAATTTTCATTTGTAAGATAGCAGTATATTTCTACTATCCAATGCTACGACCGCCTCATCATCTTTGGAGCAAGAACTGTTTCTTATATCTAAAGGATGTGAAATAAGGAGAATCTGAAGCTGGTATCAGCTGGAGTCAACTTACTACCCATTATAGCTGTTGTAATTCAGGAATTATTGCTTTATTGACACTTGGACAAAATCATCCAAAAAAGTTCACTCTGGTTTCCCCGCAGCAGTAGAATTACGGAGGTTCAGAAGTTCTTCACACTCACAGTTGCGTGACTATCCGCCGTAGATGTCTTTCACTTTAAGAATGCAGCTGACTGAACTGACCAGGCAATAAGTCAGAGAGTGTATTATTAATACATTAAACAAAAACCAAGGGATTTCTCACAATTTCTTTGATGCAATATTTTTAAAAGAAATAACGTCGGTGTGTGAAGTGGTACTAAAAGAAACTGCTTCCCAAAGACGTGCCTATGACACTTTCATCTCATTGATTTGTAAGTACTGCTAAGAAAAGATGGAATATTTTGTCAGTTTGCAAAGCACTGCACAGATCTTGTGCTACAAAAACAAATTTATTAATGCTCGTATGTACTTCAAATACACTGGAGGTAAGGGTGGACTAAACTCGACATTATATTTAGATTGACCCTACAAACTAATTTATATGCTTATGTCAAACTGAGAAAGTTTCTATTCCATCAGTGGCTGCTCCGGGAGGGCTCCTTCCTCAATACTAATTCAAACCCTGTCCCATGACTTGTAAGAAGCTTCTATCCTTCAAACCGCACTAAATAACAAATCAAATGTTTGCAGGGCTACAAGGGCAGAAGTCACTGGCAGGAGGATGTAAATGAGTAGCTGAAGGCTCAGGGAAGGGAGTACAAACCTCTTAAAGAGAGCAAGAACTTTCTTCCCCTCCTCCCCCAAGCACATGTGGTCAAATATCTGTGAACCAAATAATTCTTTAATAGCTGTTCAGTGCATTTAGTATTCAATTCTCCATAGCTATGTCTACCCTTGGCTAGCCCTACCTTATATAACATTACTGCTCTATTAACCTGTAAGGATGTGCTATGCATACACATATCACCCAGTGGGAGAAATATGCTAACAGTTATTACACTAAAAAATCTACTCAAAATGAGAAAATTAAGGATTTAAAATATTCAGAAAAAAAGACAATAACCAGACTGTGCATGCATATGAATACACACATCCCACAACGGTCCTAAGTGGGCATTTCATCACACGTCTTTATCCACTCTATGTCATATTTCTGGGGTATGCACGTATCTTCACTCTGTCTACTAAAACATTTCTCTCTTTTCCATCTTCCTCATCTCACCCTCAAAGAATTTTGTTAAAATTTTTTAAGCAACTAACAAAGTTGCCACTTATAACTAACTTGAAAAGTACTCCCTGCTCTCCTAGTGTGGAATTTGTCCCACATCTAAGGACAAAAATTACTTTGCTTCCATCAGCTACACTGAATATCAAGCACATGCTTTAGTCTAAAGTCAAGAGGAATTTGTAAGTGGAAAGGAATAGAGAATCCATAGGTGACAACAGAATGCTACACTGGCTTCTGATTGAAACACTATTTGGTAACACTACTTGCTACAAATTGCATTTTTGTTGTAGTTAATTTAATAAGAGTTACTTTCAGGGGTATCTACAGCTCCTCTCACCATCCAAGATCTATTCACTCTCATTAGACTCGATATACTGGCTTTGTCAGCAAAGAAAGAATTTTTCCCCATTCTCTCTGTATAAACACATGTACAAACATGGTAAATATTTATAACTGTCTTCCATAAGGCAACTGGCAAACACATACAATGGTATACTGTTGTATAAAAGTTTTGACTACTTATTTGGACAGCTTGCATAATTCATTCATGCTTCACCCATCAAAAGCAATACAGCCATCCCAATATAGTTAAAAGATTATAAATTGGTTATTCCCAAGGTCTCCGGACTAGCAGTAGCTGCTGTACTGGGAGGTTGGGGGGAAGCAACAGCCCATCATCAGATGCTAGAAATTTTGAGAAGACAACCCAACACAGTAAATATTTTCCCATTATTACTTTTTCAAGTAAACATTTCTGCAGCCACCACAGAGACATCACCTGTTAAAACAGAAGGCAAAATGCTCCATAAGACAATACCTGAAAAGACTGGTTTCCAGTTTGGGAGCTGAGAACGCGCTGCTGCTCACGTGCACTATATGTAAGCACACTGAGCCAAAACAAAAATGAAATGCAAAACCTAGAAAGAACAGCTTAGATGAGCCAAAACAAAGAACCCCCAAGAGCTTAAAATAAATGCTCTTATTTCAATACCAACCAACGTCACTTACTTACTATGGATACTTTCTAAACATTAAATTTTCACTGTACTGCATTTCTGTAGGCACATGCCAAGAGCAAGAAACACATCCCAGCACCCATATCCTTCCTCCTGGATCTCACCTTGACCGAAACCAATACTCAGGAAGCAACTTCTGGGCAATAAGAGATTTTAGACTGTCCAGAAACAGAAAGCAGACCTACCAAGCCCTGAAATGTTAAAGGTAACTGCACGAAAGAAGCATCCCTGCGTTACAGAAAGGCAAACCAGTATGGGCAAAGGGCACCCGGGCTGAGCTAGGGCAGCAACGACGCTGCGCTCCCCGTCCCATGAAGCAGCTACCAGGCATAACCCTGGGGAACCCCCGAAGGCAAAGCTTCCTCTCTGGATCCCCTGGACAGAGCTCCCACCACGTGTTCCTAAGCAGGAACTGGTCACAAGGAAAAGGTTTATACGTAATACAGGATCTGTACAGGAGGAAAAAAAAATTCTGGGATTTCAGGGACTCATCTATCTACAAACAAAGCACACATACACAAAAAAAGAAAACAGCATTGTCCCATGTGCTTCAGGAAGACAGAGAAGAAACCAAGCTTAACTAAACCACAGCTTTGGTCTTTTTCATCTGTTTACTAGATATTAACAACATGGCCAGAGCAAGTTATTTCTATTGTAATCTATTGCATTTGCAAAGGCTGACCTGCCTTCAGAAGCCGTTATCCAAGCACACCCCAAATCCTGGTTTGTTGACAAAAAACAGACCAAAATGGGGCTCCACAGAGGAGCTTCGCCTTAAATGCAAAAGCTGCTCTAGACTCGGGATGTATCATTACCGTGACGCTAGAAACAAGGAGAGCCGGTACCTCGCTGGAATTCCAGCTCTGAAGTTACTTTCTCTGCCAGGGAGCAGCACTAGCAGGCGGCAGAGCACAGCGCCTTCAGCAACAAAACTGACGGCGGGAAGCCGTTCTAGCTGGCGAGCTGGACTAGTACAACGCCCTGTATACCTTTAGCCTGAAAATGACAAGTAAAAAGTTATTTTGACTAATGGCGACCATTCAAGAACAACACTACTTGGGAAAATAACGTCATTAAAACGCTAATACACAAGCAGAAGAAAAGAATTTTTTTTTAAATAGAGGGTTATACCTGAAATAGAAAGGACTAACAGTAAAAAGGGACAGTAGTTTCCTTTAAAATAGACATATAATTACAGATGAGGGGGTCTTTATGTGCATATAGCTCACAGTTTAAAGGGGCATCCCACGTCTCCATGCACCTCTGAATACATTGATACCTCACTGTCAAGGCACATAGCAGATGAACACTGCTTTTAAAGTCATATCCAAACCCCACCCTGTAATCCCCCAACTGTTGTGAAGGAAAACATGTGTTAGCTGTTTATTTTGGGAGGTGAGAAAAGTGGCATTCTTGGTAGGGAAAGAAAAAAAAAAGTCTTTATAAGAGACCATAAACAGTCACGGGAATGTGGCTGAAGAAACACGAACACTAATATTGTGGCTCCCGAGATAGCCAAGGTGAATACAAGTCTCAGATATAAAAGCACCAAGGAACATGGCATGCTGCTTATACAACTAAAGAATAAAACTTTTTATCTTGATAAATATTACATCTCGGCTTGGCCATACCTGTTTTTCATAGGTATCACACTCCTGCTTTAAATGGCCAAAAGGAGATAAAGAAAACACATTTTTCTAGCATTTTGGGAACAAAAGGAAGAGTCATGACAATCTGGTAATTACTTTATAGAAATGATAATATGAATAAGAACAATGACTTTTTCCTATTTCAACAGTAAGGACAACGTAAAAGCAACTGCTCACATTCTGCACTTTTACATCAGCAGGTCTAGATAACCTGATTCCAAGCACATTTAAACATTTTTTTAAAAAAAAATACAAACCAAGGGGCTCTCTCAAATACTAACACTGTTTCAGTCAGTCTTAAAATACTCAGGAAGTGCAAGACCTCTGGAAGAAAGTTTGTTTTATGTGATATTTAAAACAAGTAAAAAGCATGATCCAAATAATTTACTGCTCTGATGGCAAGTCATAAATAATGGAATCATAACATGGAATTTGATTAATAAGGGATTAGATACATTAATGATAATGCTAACCAATCTAAGTCTGTGCGAAAGATGTCTTTTTACACTGCAAGCTGGCAGACTACGCTATTGAAGCAACCAATTTTTGTATGGTACCTGACTTGGTACAATAAAATATTTTGACAGTAGAAAAAAAAAAAAGATTTTTAAAAGAACAGTGTAATAACACATTAAGGGATTAACAGTCAGCCATCAGACAAGGTTTTAAAATGCAACTCGAAATAGAGAATCATCATTAAATATTTTTCAGTGATATCAATATGACTCAAACCTTGCTCCGATACTTAATCTTTTTATCATCAACTTGACTCTCTAGAACAGTTACTGGCAATTTGGCGCTTGCTGGCAGAACGAAACAACTGAAGACAGGTCACCGATCAAGAGCGCTCTAAACTGCATACAAGAAAGGCAATCTGCCTTTTATTCAGCCAAGCATAAAAAGATGCTTATAGGATTCAGACACGGACCTATAGCCTCCTGTTCTTTATCTAGAGTCATCTTGGGGAGGAAGGGCTAGGAAAACTATCTAGGTCATGGTAAGAAAAATCAGCGGTCCACACGTTACCCTGGCCTTTCCTACGGGCTGGCTTCCGCAGCTCTTCAGCGAGCACACTCGTGCCTGCAAGCGCCTTTCACAGGCAGCCTCCCCGAGCACCGGGGAGCAGAGCCCAGGCGGCTGCCTCGGCGTCAGGAATACGTGGGCATGGTCCTGAAAGCGTACTTACCTGCAAAGGAAGAGCAAAAGCAGCAAACCTGCAAGGGGAGAGCGAAAATCCTCCTCACAGGCCTAAACTGTATGAAGGAACAAAAGCAAGAACCAAGTGGTTTTGGTATCTTACTACCCATTTCACCTGCTTGTACTTCAATTCCCAAACTCTAAAAAGGAGTCTGTAGAACCTGCATATCATCAAAAGCTTTTATACATAAACTATACTTAATTTCAGAAACTCTTTCCCATTTCATATCTAGCCTTCATCCATGTTGTAGGCACTCAACTACACATTACTCCTTGATATTAAACATTTATAAACATGCATAAAAACCGGTTTTCTTGATCCTGTCCTGACTCCTGTGTTACTTGTCTTAGTATCTCAAGCATTTATTTTACTTCTCATGTAGTTGCTTCCAGACCTAAATTTACGTTTTTATCAATCTCCTTTCATCTATAATTTTGTCATTACCAACTTTACAGTCCATGCTGGAACTTGTCCTGTTTAACACCTTCATCAATGGCCTGGAAGAGGAGATGGAGCACACCAACAACAAGTTTAGAGACGACACCAAACAGCAAGGTGCAGTCGATCCACTTGAAGGCAGGACCACCATTCAGAGGGACCTAAACAGTCCAGAACTGGCCAACACAAACCACACAAAATTCAACAAGAACAAACAAAAAGTCCTGCACCTGGGGCGGACCAACCCCTTGCAGCCATACAGGCTGGGACCCAGCGGCTGGGGAGCAACTCTGCGGAGCAGGACTGGCGGGCTGGGAAGACTGTGAGCTGCACATGAGATAGCAGATCGAGGAAAGCGACCATACCCCTCTCTCCAGCACTTGTTAGACTGCAGGTAAAATATCACACCCCAGTTTAGGCCCTCAACTGAAAAAAGAAAGATGAAAGTGAACTGGAGCAAGCCCAGCAAAGTGCCACCAAGATGACCGGGCACTTTGGGCTGAAGCACTTTCCCTGTGAGGAAAGGCTGAGGAAGCAGGGCTTGCTTAACCTGGAGAAGAGACAGCTTCAGGGGGCCTAAGAGCAACCCCCCCCCTCCTCAATAACTCCAAAGAGGTTGCCAAGATGACGCAGCCAGGCCCCTCGCTGAGGTGCACAGTGTGAGGACGAGAAACAGTAGACAAATCAAAACAGGAGGTTTTGGCTTGATGCACACTTTTTCCCCGTGAGGATAATCAAACATGGCAAAGGCTGTCCAAAGACATTGTCTCCATCTTCAGAGGTTTTCAAGACCAACTGGATAAATCTCTGAGCAACCAGGTCTGATCTCATTGCTGACCTTGCTTTGAGCATGTTGGACTAGAGCCCTCCACAGGCCACTTCCAATCTGAAGGATTTCAATCACTTTCTCTTTGCCAAAAAACACAGTAATTTTGTCACCTTCATCACAGCACTTTCCACTATATGTTTCTCAAATATCTAGATTCAAAAATACCAAATAGTCCAGGTTGACCAAGTAAGCATTCCAGAATTAAAACAATAAAAAACAATAAGGTCAGAGTCCCACCAATTTCGCTGCCACTGAAATAGGCCTCTCAGCAACACATCCCTCCTTTTAATTGGTCTCACATCCAGTTTAGAAACCTTGATTCTGAAATCCTGCAAGAGGCAACTTTCCTTCCAGCTTCCTTTCACTCAAGACAAACTATTTCTGCTCCTCCAATTCCTTTTCTCAGTTTCCTCTTTACACTCGGGGCAATGACTTTACACTTCTGTGGCTTCTCTTTACCTCTCGCGCTCAGATCTCTTACTCGCTTTGGTTTTCCTATTACCAAATTTAAACAAAGCAAGCAAATTAAAGCTTACTGGTGACACCCTGAACTCATTATTTCTTATACTTTACTCATACTTAGTCTGCAAAAACACTCGCCTATTTAGAACGTATTTATCCCATACCATCTTTCACTTTTGTATTTTCGGGTCTGCCTGAGAGGGAGTTCTCCTGGATACCCAGTCTCTGCAGTGGGTTGTGTGATTTTTGCTGTGCTGCATGAAACAGTGAACCGAATGAAAACCAGAACTATTCTGCTCGGAACAAACAATTAGAAGAGGAAAGGTAATAACAAGTTCTAATGGAGTAAGAAAGCTTTTGAAATATTTAAACCTCTCTGTTTTTAGATTAAAAATTGCACAGTGAACATTGAATGATTACATGAGCTCCATACTACAATTATATCTTAAAACTCTCACTACTTCTACATTTATTTAGTTCAAATGTATCTTTCGGTAGAAAAGAAAAAGTAGTACTGAGGTGATCTAAACTGTTGCACTTTTACTTTCAGGGTTATATTCACAATGTCTATTTTAAGGACTGCTTTGGAAGCAACTGATGTTTTATGCAGTGAACTGCTATTTTCCCAGATGAATATCCATTCTTCGGCTCAGTTTCCATGACACTAAAAACAAAACATTCATCGGCACCAACTTTGTGTTTGATGGTAAATGCAGCTGCAGCTCACAACAGTTCACAGCGTACCTCGACCCGCCTCTACTGAACAGAGGCGCTGTATTTCCCCAACGCAATTTCATTGTTTTACAGGCAAGTCCTCTCTTGCCAGACTCAAACACTTCAAACTCTGCTGGCGCTCCATCTCAAAACGAGAAGTTATTCAGCTCTGCAAGTAACAATATTAACATGAAGCCTTCCAAATTACTGAACAAAGTATATAGTCAGAAACAAGACTTTTGATGATACTATCAGTCGCCCCTGAAGTTATGGAGGAGATTTTAGCCCCAAAATTGCAAGCTACTTGCCCACTGTTAATAATTCAAACTTACTTGCTTCAAGACAGTTGTTGAATAGACAGTAATACTGAGACCAATTTACAGATGGGTAAATGAAGAAAGTCACATGGCAAGTCAGAAAGAAAATAACTCAACTTTCAATCCTGCTTCTTTCCCCAACAGGAGTACTGAAGCACATACGCATCTTGAGAAGGACATTTATCATGAAAGAAGCTTCTGTTTCTTTAGGAAAAGATGCAAGACTTCCACTAGATAATAATCTAATCCTGCCCATATTATCCAGCCTTTCATCTGGTCTAGAATCAGATCAAGTACATGATCACTCAGCTTTTCAAATTGTTTAGCACACTGCTGTTGCACACACCTTGACTCAACCATATTTGTTCAATTCTAAAAGCCATGTTGAAAACGGGACCTGAACAATACTCCTCATATTTATTAAAAGTATTTTTTTAATTAATGTTAAGGCATCAATTCAGTAATTACACCCATATGTTCTTATAAGGATATGATTGAACTAAATTCCGATGGGGCTGCTCATATGGTTTAGATTATCCACTTATGAGAATATTGGTGGACTACAGATTGATTAAAGGGAGAAATCAGAAAGAGAAGGAGAATGTGTCATTTCAGTCTAGCGTTAACATACTTGCCTTTAAATTCAATCAACATTTGTGAAAATTATGAAAATGTAACCAGTAATAATCCTTTTACAACTTAAGGGAGGATAAGTACTATTTTAAGATAAAAACTAATTTCTTTAAAAAAACCCAACAGATTAAACCCCATTTCTATTTTTGTCATAATAACACACCCTCCTCAAGTAAGGAAACCAAGTCCTGCCCCTCAGTGTGTGTCTGTGGTTAAGGATAAGAAAGGGGATATGAAACTTCCACATTTAATATTGACAAATTATGAAAATAGCCTTCACAGAAGAGTGTGTGCAAGGAGGGCTGGGAGCAGGTTTGCAGCACTTTCGCTGTTCAGCTGTCACAGCCCCCTCTCTCTCACCTCAGCCCTTCTCCTCTGCTGTGGAAAAGTGCACGCACTGCTCCCCACCCTGCCCAGCTGCTGCTGGGCTGAGAGCTCCCCCTCCTGTTTTAGCGTACGCTAATCACGCTGAAGGTTGAACTACCCACATATATAGCAAACACACACATCTAGGGCACTGTAATAAACTCCGCTATCCCAGAGAAAGAAAGTGTCTACATCATTACAAAAGCAAACAGACAGGCACACAATCTAAAACCCTTTCCTTGCACCAAAACGGGAAAAAAACCTTCCCCTTCCAACCATGTTCCTTCAAACACATATCGATAGTCAAAAGTGTCAGTAATCTGAAGACTGCGGCAATATTTATTAATAACTGGCAAAATAAAAATGAAAAATTCATTGCTCTTTACACCTAAACCTCCGCCTGCCACCTGCGGTTTGGCAGGGCCTGCAGGACCAGAGTGTTACCACGGCTCATGGCAGAGACCAAGGGGGCTCGCTCTCGAGCAGCACTCTTCAGCAGATGGCCTCTCGACTGACAGCCTACTAGACTTCTATAATATCCTTATACGAAGTCATAAATAGGTCTCTGGATCATCAGTTCCCACTTCACAGGTCACCATAGTGTACAAGTATCAAAAAAGTGAAGCCTGCTCTTATAGCTCTTCCGGGGGTGAATAAAAATAGCCTAAAATAGGTGTTCTTACTGCCAACATACCATTTATAATATTCACAGAATACTATTATTTAGTGTGTAATCTAAGTTGCAGCTATTCATTATTGCAACCTAGGAAGAACTTTCATGTTATTTTGCAAACATAAGGCCTCAGAAATTCCTTAACAAGTGCCAATATGGGACACAAATATTATCTTCTAAACTTCAATTTAATTAAAAGTGTTTGCTGAGGCTTTGACTCTTTCTTTCCTTCTGAAGCCAAAAAGGAGACAAGAAGTCCAGAAGCTGGAGGAATTAGTCAAGTCTCCTTACAGTTCCTGGAAGGAATTTTCTTATCTACAGATTTAAATTCTTCTTTCTTCATGTTTATTGCAACACTGGTGCACATTTCCCTATCCTAGTGTTTCCCAAGCAGGGAACCATAAATTAGAGAGACTGACATACTACGTATGATGTTGCACCTCCTCACCCTCAAGCATGCAGGAAATTTCATTACAAATATTAAAGATGCATCATGTGTTGTTGCGAGATTGTCTTTCCACCATTGCAATGGCAGTAGAAATAAGGGACTTCATAACAAGAATACAAGCAACATCTTTAACTCCACAGTAAATTCCCTCCTGGCTATGGCTATCACACCCACAGCCTGACAGGCAGGGGGAGAAAAAAGAAGACAGAGAAGCTTCTAAAAGCATAATTTGTAGTGTGAGAAGCCAAAAGAAACCCTGTATCTTAAGTTAGCACAGATTCTCCATAGGTCAATAGTTAATGCTCCTTTTTCATCCTCCCTTGTTAAAATATATATATATTAAAGAAAGAATATATATATTCTTTCTACCTGTTTATCTTCTGAAATTTTGGATGATGGCTAGAGATGCTAAGCTGGCATGTCAACCCATGAAGTCAACAGTGGTAGTGGGGAGACAGGACAGACGCACAGTATCTATCATAATTGCAACCGGTATCCCTCTTCCCCAACTATGAACCTTGTCCTCTCCATCTGTTCAGGTATCTACCTCAAAAGCAAAAGAAAATGAAAAATAAATTAAAAAAATTAACAAATGCGTACCCTCTCTAGCTCTTTTGGGTAAGGAAGGTCAGCTAAAAAAATCCCATTGTCTCAAAAAGCTGATGCTTTTAACCAGTCTCCAAAACTGATATTTAAAAGACGTCTCCTTTTCAGATACTAAGCCATCCAATTTCATTTGGAGTATAACTGAATTGCAAGTGTACGGCAATGCTGAAGCCCTCCCATTTAGCTGTATTTGAAATACTAAATATGGATTTTTGACCCTGATCCTTCAAACGGCTACATACGTGCTTAATGGGATTATGTGCGCTTAAAGTCCCTCAGATGTAGAAGCATTCGTAAAGTTAGGCCTTACCTTGGGCAGGCACAGAGGATTCAGCAGGAAACAACAGATTTGCACTGATTTTTGTAACACTAAGAATTTGCACAGTTCCCATTACACCAGACAACCACCAAAGTAAAAAAAATAAACTATTTTAGCAGTATTTTACTTCCTTATATTAGAAAAAGTGTATGAAGAAAAAAAAAATTTTAACTGAGTACTATCAGAGCATTACTAAAACATCAGAACATTAAGGAAGTGGTAAATTTCCTTACAATAAAAAAATCGTTATACTTAAGTAAAACCAGAGATCTGTTTCCAATAGCATTTTCCTCACTATCCTAGAGCACTATTTATTTCTAGAACTAGAGATAAACTGGGATATTTTGAAAAGTGAAATCAGCTGAGACATTATTTGAAAAAGCTGATGATCTGTATGTGCATATGTAAATAACATCTCCACCTGTATTTCAGTATATCTAGAAACAGTTGCACCACCAACACACACACACACACAGTCTCACTGAGATTTTTCTTCTCTGAATAAGACCCATTCTTTGTTTACCACTTTTTATTTCTTTTTTTAAAAAGTCTTTTTTTTCCAATTACAGGCAGGAAATAAAAAGAAATGCAACTCTTTTATGTTAAGTAAATCCATCTGGATGTTTGCTGCATCCTATACTATAAACTTGTGATCCCCAACCAGAATGAGTTATAGTGAAGCTGCAGGCAAAATTGTCTCCATATACCACAATCCATTATCCCTGTCAAGTTAATGTTCCATGTTGAGCCATATGGCGTGGGTACACACTCAACAAAGGAAATTCCTTAAACTTGTTATAATCAGCACTTACAGTCATCCAAAAAAACTGACATAAACAGCTTTATTGTGTTTTTGTGCATTTCAGTTGATATCCATGACAAAAAGAGGAAGCTTCAGGAAAACGAGGGAAGGGGGGAGTAAAGTTGCAGCAATAAAAGGGGGGAAAGGAGGAGGAAGGGAGGGAGAGAGAGAGGGAGAGAGACTGTACATTTCATAATTACACAACATCTTCCTTAGCAAGTGATTTTCATTTACAATAAAGCTCAAGCCTCCTGACACTGATAGACTCTGCCAGACTAACAAAAAATTCTACATCAATACCTCATTTTCAATGCAAATAAGAAATCCTATAGTTTCAAAGTGCCTGACTCACATAAAAGATCCTCAATTAAAAAAAAAATCTGAATCATTTTTAGTTTTCCTGACTTTGGAGAGAAAATTTGCCTTCAGTTGTTGCATAATTACAAAAAATTTAGCATTGCTTCATTAACAATATGGTAATTTAAGTAAAATATCTCGCTATGCATTAAGTGTAGGTCACAGATGAATTAAGGACTCCCAGAAGCCTCTGCTACCTGGCACAACCCATCACATCAAGCCCAAGTCAAGGTACAAGTAGAGCAGAACTTCATTCCAGCCCCCGCAGTGACAACAATAAAACGCTGAGAAAACACACTATCAAATACTGAACTCAGCATCAATTTCTGTTAATTACAGCCTTGTCAGCAACGTGATTATTCAAACAGCTCATGCAAATGTTAATGAGTCCTTATTTGCATATTTATTTTTTCCTTTGTTGAAATGTCATTGATTATTACATTCTACAATGATGAATGCTGCTGATGATGTGCTCTGATATGTAATTAGTCATTAAGTGGAATGAATAGATCAATTATGAAAAAGGAGTGAGATTAAGAAATATCAAACAAGACCGCCCAATGTAACTATAGAATTTTTTTTAAAGGAACTAAAATAATTTCTTGGCATTTAAAGTGCAACATCAGTAGTTTTCAATAAATAAACTACTACTTTTCTGAGGTTAAATAAGATCTTCCACATGCACTGCTACTTTGGTAATCTAATTACAATAGTGGCGTGCATTTGTAAAACCGATAAGAGATCTGCAGAGTAACCTGCAGGTTCGGGGGGGGGGGGGTTCCCCCTCCTCTGACACCCCAATTTTCCTAAAACACTGCAGGCACCCTCAGGCTGTTCACAGGCCCAGCACAAAATATTTGGTCTTGTAACGTACGTGAAAACAACGCCGCGACTTGCATCAACCCCACTTTGTTCTGGAGGAAGAGACCTGCGCTGCCTTCTGCAACTGCCTGCTCTAACTACCCAGCCAGCGCTCACTGCCTGCAGATGAAGGGGAAATGGGAGAGAGGAGGAAGGAAGGAAAAAACCCCCAGCACAAAACCACATTACTGCGGAGCAGATGGGAACATTCCACATGACCAAGCCAATCAATCACCTCGGCGGGGCGCAGGTGCAGCACAGCCGCGCAGCAACACACCATTTCACAGTCTATCGGGCACAAACACATGGTCACCAATCAATGGCCCCCCAGGACCCGGGGGGAGGCTCTCGCCAGCCTGACTGGTCCATGCCTGATGACTTCATAATCACACATCATTTCATTCACTGGAGGATACGAGCGGCATCCTCATCACCTGCTCCGCATGTTAATAGCGCGCGGCGCCTGCCGGGGGCCGCCAGCCCGGCGCAGCGCGCAGGAGACGCGACCTGCAGCTAAGAGCTTCTGCCCGGGGAGGCCGTCCGGCTCGGGCTAGCATCAGTGGCAACGGCAGTCACGGTGCCCAAATGAACTGCGTGCAGCGCTCATACCTTGCACAAAGCGAGCGCTAAACAATAGGAAGCGAGCAGAGATTCTGAGCACTTTTCCTGTTTCCCCCATGACAAAATGCTACCTAAGCAAACCCAAGGAGACACCAACCATGCAAGGAAGCAATAAAAGACAAGCCATGTCTCTAGTAAGAGATAGGCCCCAGACACTAAACAGTCTGTTTTTTTCTCATTTACTATGGTGGAAAAAGCCTGGGGGGTTGCTTGCTTGTGACACAATTATACCCAAAAAGCCAAGACAAAGGAAGCAATGGTTCAGCTCAACTCCTGGGAACTAGAGTACAAAAGGATAAGGTTTATTGGAGGAACTTCAGAACGAAGGATATTCCAGCATGGCAAAAGGTGGTACTGCTTGCTAGCAGACGGACCTCTCTCCTACAAAGTCTACAAAGACAGCACGAAACGCACCAGAGAAAAATTTTAGTGAACTTCTGAAAATAGTGAGAGCAAGTGAGAAGAAGAAAAATCAAAACAAAACAAAAAAAGCAGCATGGCATAGGTAGCAGGGATCTAACTGTTCAATAAATACAAATCAATCTGCTGCCTATAAGGATATCAAGAGTACAATACCAAATAATCAGATTTCATTCTGCAGTTGTTCAAATTGATGAGAAAGTTGGAAGAAGTAACATAAGTTTTAATGCACAACCAAAACAAGGCACAATTCCTGAAGTCTGACCCCACTTCTGAGACTGTATTTCCTACAGCAAAGGGCTCCAGTGAAGATTTGTTTATACTATGATTCTTACCTCCAAAAATTGATAGAAGCAAGCTTGCCAGTAAAACAAGAGAAATGTCACAAGTATATATCACATCAATAAGTAAAATCTATTTTGTAAGACGTAGATTTACTTAACAAAAACTAGACAAGCATGACTGTATTTGGGAAAGAGGGAACTCCAAGTTCACAAGCAAAACAGTTCATAAAATAACTCATGTCACGTAAATGTAATTGTAACTGCATATACACTTAACATGAAATGCATTTGCATAAGCAGTTCTCATTTACAGTTTCACAAATGTAGCAAAGTCGGTAATTACAATAAAGGTAGAAATGTGTCAGAACTTATGCCAGTTGACAGCTCAGACTGAAAGGTTTTTACTGATTTCTTGAGTAAAAGTGGCCAAATGAGATGCAGTCAATGCAAATGTTACCAAACTAAAAACATCTTACTAGATTTGCTAGATATTAAAAAAAGCTTTCTAAAAATGATTTATGAATGAAACTAAAATGAAAACAGCTAAGATTATGTATATATTTCCTTTAATAAATGCATTTTTAAAGTGCTCAAATCCAAAGAAAATCTCTAGTGCTACTAATAATGTTCTTTAACTATTACACAAACACACAAAACCAGCTAAATCAAATGCTTCAAAAGTCGAGATACAAGCTACTATTTAACTGGTCCCCCTTATCTAATCGTCTATACTGGCATTACTCAGCTATATCCAGGGTCAACAAAAACTACTCCTTCTAATGCTTTGTGTAACTGGATTCCTTATGATCAGCTGTTCGCATCAAGCTGTCGTATTTCCATTCAAGCTTCACAGCCGGATTCATTATAAAAAAAGAATATTAAACCTTGGGCAGGCATAACTGGCTTTGACTTCAAATTAAGCATTTTTATAACTAATTATGCTGTATTTTCAGGTATTAAATGAAATTTTCATTCTATTACAGTATCTTCATCTTCTTTAATGTGACACAGACTGCATGTATTTAAGAATTTCCAGTAGTTGTCAAAGTTGCTTATGTAAAAAAAGCTAACAAAAATAACATTTTTGAACAAAAAGCACATTCAAGAAACAGCCTAAAGCTTTACATTTTATTGGTAAGAGTACCTCATTGCAAAGAAAAGTCAGAATTTCACTAAGGGTAAATATTTTAATTTTGTAAGAAGTTTCAGGGTGTTTTTTGTTTTTGCAGAATTTACAGAGTTCGTACAAAAATGGTTGATTCCTTTGATATTCTCAACAAAAAGAAGTACTTTTAAATTACAACAGAGATGGTGCCTATGCTACTTGGAGATTTATTTCTTAAAGGCTGTTCTTGATAAGGAAAATATTTTCTTCAAGATGAAGAGTTATTTAAAAAAAGTAAATCAATATCCTCAGGAAAAAACACTCTGCAGAATGATGTAACAGAAATCAGGGAAAAAATTCTTAAAATTCTTGAATTTTTAAAAAGATTTTCCTTGCAAAGCTGAAAATAAATGAGCAACCTCTCCAACATTGCTTGCTTAAGCAGAAATTTAAAGAGGGGCAACAGAACAGAAGGCAGAAAGGTAGCCTAAGTTGGAAAAGGTTGGTCTGTGTGCCAATGCAAAAGATGAAAGATAGCCATCTATCTGTTAGTAGCTACATTTCCATCTCCTTTATAAATCGCTGTAAAAGTCTGGTCATGACGAGCAGGTGGATTTTCTTGCGGGGAGGAGGTGGTAGAGACAGGGAAGGGTACCTCTTCCCCCTCAGCCTCATGACAACAGACCGCAAACAGGCTACAAAGGGAGTTAGAGAGTCGGGTTTTCACTGGTCGCAGGAGAGCGCGGCAGGGGGGAGGAAAAAAATAGCATTGGAACATATATTGTCAAAAAGACAGTGAAAAGCAAAAAGGAAGGAAGGGCTGGAATATAAATAAAGTAACTGAGGAAAAAACAACAAGAAAACTCAAAACAAAGTTTACTTGCTGTAGATTGTCACTTCCTACGTCTTATTGCTGACATGCTACTTCTGCAAATTTGCAGAAACTGGAAGGATGCATCTTGCCATAACAAAATGGTCATCTCCTTGTTCTACAGCACGAAACTTGCAAATTGAACAAGCAGATAGGAAATTAAGTTTTGATTTAAGCTACACGCTATTTCAAAAGCATGACTTGTATTAAATGCTAAAAATGTTAAGATACCTTTTCAAAAACTTCTTCCTAGGATGCCCCTCCGTCACCCAAGTCCAACGAGTGGAACCCAAAAGGACACTGCTGACCACAAATCTCTTTCATTTCTTGAAACATCAAGTTATATTACCTCCTGCCACTAATCCTGCCTTAAAGGCCAGGACAGCCAAAGAATGTATCCAGCTAGAGAGGCAATCAGGAAAGCTGTGGAACTGATTAAACACATTGGTGGGGTTTTTTTGGTTTTTTTTTTTTTTTTTGGGGGGGGGGGAAGAAAAAGGGGGGAAGGTGGGGAGAAAAAAGAACCCAGAAAAACCTACTTTGGACCACCAGTATCTGGCGCTTACAGTGATTTTATGTGATTCTTATAACAAACTAAATTAAAAAAATACAGACATAAGTTTAAAATAGCATTGTCTTTCTAAAGACAAACTGATTCTTTTTGTGCCTTGCTTTTAAGTTTGGTCAACAGTGTCTTCTGCATACGCACTAAAATGACGTGACACCTTTTGTTATTTACAAGTAGAAATAAAACGTGAACAAGTTTGGGTTTTGTACTTCCAGTCCTGAGCTGGTCACACAGCAGCAAGCTCAGATGGCTAGTCTAACAGCACAGCCTTCGGGAGACACAGCCACCCCAGGGGCTTCGCGGGCAGAAAATCTTTAGGCAAAGTGATTCATCATGTGTGGCAAGATGACTGTGACATCTAAAGATTCTTGCCTTGAGCAGCATGGTACATGCTACAAGGGATCAAACACTCTGAAAAGCATCCACGGCACATCTCAGAAGCTTTAGCAAAAAGGACATGCTTTAAATAACAAAATACTGGACATTATGAAGTATTTGTGAATTTGCTATTCAGCAGAAAAGTAAGAAGTCCCCCTTCAACATGTCTGAAGCCATGCTGTTGATCTAAGATAATGTCTTACTCACATTAGTAAGTACTTGTTTATTTTTATAAACAAGTGCTCACTAATTTTGTATTCAAACTTATTCTTCCAGAGTCTGACCAAAGGATGTTCCAGCATTTGGCTTATGTTCTTTCAGTGTTACTAAATCACAGCCTTGCAGGTTTGTTTAGAAGTCAGCCATCAATTATCTTTCACTTTTAAATTTATTTTCCCAGATTGGCTTTTCTTATTCCCTTGTCCATTCACCACAATTTCTAGCTCCTCTAATAGAGGAATAGAGGGTGTATCATCACACCCCTATTGCAATATGAGAACAGTTTTGATCTTCCAAATCCAACGGGCAGTCATTTGTCCTTTCGAGGAGAATGCTCATCGCACGACCACAAACGCGCAGCACCCCTGTTCAGAACACGCACTTAAAACCCACTGAGACATTACCGGTTTTGAATGTACAGATGTCTCCAAAATGAGCCCAAAACATCCATGCCCGAACCGAGGAAAGACCCATCTACCACGGCCCCCCATTGCAGTGGAACAGGTGCAGGGAGAAAGAAACCTAAGAAACCAAGCAAGCGAGCAGAACGACATACTCCAACCTCCAACACTCAGATGCTATATCCAGATAAATACCATGCAGTGAGTAACACTGCACAGCAATCACACTTAAAACTTCATTTTCTTTATATTTAAGATGAAGGAAGAGAAAGAAAATCTACAAAGGGCAACACATCTGCAAAAAGAGACCCATCTTAAATCAGTCAGAAAAAGAACAAAGACAAGGAAGTAAAAAAGACAGGTAAAGACAGGAAAACATCGCAATGTGCCACTGGCTGTGCGCCTGCGGGCACTGCCCAGGTGGGACAGGCCAGCCGTGCTCACGGGGGGATTCGAGGGGCACGAGTACAGGCTCAGCTACGCAGCCAGACTACAGCACAATTATACTCAATAGATTTGCAGACAGATGATTCTGTCGGCAGTTTCCGTGTAAATCAAAGGCAACATGAGTTTCTACTTCTGATGGTTATGACAGTTATTTTCAAAGAAAATAAAATGGACCAGTGGCTCATAATTGTGTTGCATAAACAAATGAGGGACACTATATAAAAGCACCACCAAAAAAACCAAGAGAGATTGAGTAGAATGGCAGAGGCAACTTTGAAAATGTAGCTTTCAGTTCACTAGCTGGGTTAAAATTAATTATCAAGGGAATAACGATGTTTAGAGCACAGGTTAAAAGGAAAAAAGAGTTACTGGGGCCCCAATAACATTTTCTCCTGATGAATCACTGCCTTTTAATGTGGTGTTTTATTTCACATAGGTTTACTGACATTTGCTCTACGTTTCTATCGTGAGACCAAGCTGTGTCTGTGCCTGTGGAAAAAAACTAAACAAAACACATTCTCCCCTGCCAAAAAAAACCCAGAAACTGGAGGGGGAGTTACAAGGAGCAGCGAAGCTCGTCTCATTCATATTGCAAAATGCCCTGTTCCAAGCAACACCCACACTAAAGACACAGTTAAAAGTCAATTTTCTGAGCTCAAGATATTTGTGTTCCAAATTTTCTTCTGTGTAGGTAAAATGAGATCAATGAATATGGAAAATTTCTATGTTTTAAGGTATTGTTCTGCACATTTTATTTTCTTCTAAATATATTGCTCTAAGTCAGCAGTTAATTGCGCATAAGCGAACTGTCCTACAGAAAATGGTTGCTCACTGCAGAAACACACAGGCTCTCTCCTGCCAGCAAATCCTACTGCTTTTCACATTTTGCCACCAAACCTAGGGAAAACAGCAGTATGTCTCTTCCTGTGCCCTCTTCTTTTACTCCCTGCCCCAAACACTGAAGGAACAGGTTTACACTTACTTCATTTTACAGCTTTACAAAGTTGCTTTTTACAATCTGTCTTTTAAACCACATTTCTGGGAAAAAACATTTCTAACCTAAGAGCTAAAATAATATACACAAAATAAAGAAATATACATATATACTAGTTAAAAATACTATAATTGTGCATGTGGCTTAGTGCCAGATAGCTGTCAAACAAAGGAACAAGATCCTACAGTTGTTCGGCACTCAAGGCTGAAATCATGGTGAAACATGCACTGTTTATAAATTGTCATTGATGAATAAAAGCAGTGAACAAAAAAATTAAAGGAAATGCAGCCAAGTACCACAAAGACAAGCCAATCATCACTTCTCCTCCAGCCCTCACAATCATCAAATAAAATAAAATAACCCCCGAGTCCCTTGTACGCTGGACAAGAACAGCGCAGCAGCACAAGGTGAAACCGAGTATTGCATGAACTCGTGATTTCAAATCAGACTCTTAGAGCTCAGGCTGAAGAGCCCAGAGAAGCGATACAGACTCAGATGCTTGAAAAGCAACTGGCATGTGGACTTCCCACCTCCATTACTTATAAAGTAGTACTTAAAACACTAGCAAAACTAGTGACATTTATCTTAAGCTTAAAAACTTCAGTCCCAGGAGATGCAAAGAAAAATTCCTTCAGTCATGGTTAAATGTATTAAACAGATCTTTCACTCCAGAACACATTGCTGCAGGGAAAGTAAAAAAAAGAGGAAATGAAAAGAAAAGAAAAGGTCTCACCTATCGTTAAGAAGAAAGATTTAATTCACCTCAGGTGAAAGAATGACATTTCTCTAAATAAGACAGAGAGATAAGTAAGACAGAGTTCTACCCTTGAAAATAAGCCAGCACTTAGTGTCTGATCTTGGTTATCTATATTGATTTAAATATTTTTCAAGTTGCAGTTGTATAAAAATGCAACAAGACTACCTGGAAATAAAATCCCCTCTAAAATTCAACAGGAAAACAAAATAAAACAAAATTTAAAAACATGCAAAAGAAATTATCATTTCTTGACTGATAGGTAAAACATAGGTAAAAAAGGTGCTTTCTGTTGCCTAACAACCATATGAGCCTCTGCAGTCTCTTTTAAGTGTTGGAAAGACCTGTGACCAAAACATTCCCTAGAAACTTTCATAAGGCAATACTATTTTTAAGATAGATTAAACACTTTAAAGGAATACAGTTCAATGAGGAACTCTGTATTTTTTTAAATCTCTATTAAAACATGTCAATCAGCCTGTAACTCTTCTGCAAGTTGAAAAGTACCTCAAGACTCCAAATAAATACCTACACAAACTACGTTTTGCATGACAACTTGCAACAGCCTGGAGATATATGGAACAATTAAATGGTATCATAGGAAAGAAACTAACCCAGTCAGACAGAACATGATAGAGAAGTATTATTTATTGCATCAAAAAAGTGAAGAAAAACTTCACCTTGCTACCATGATGCAAAAGTGTTCTTAAAACCGCAGTACCATCATAAAGAGTGTACAAATTCACTCCTGCCAAACTCTAAAAGCTTGTTTTAAACCTAATATGAATTTATGATGCAGTCAAGCAATTGGATATTCCATGCAGGCCAGGGATCAGCCTTGAAGTTTACAGCAGTGTTAGAAAGTCACACATTATTCTTGAGACTTCCACTTTCTACATCCCGTAACATAAGAGGAAGAAATTGCAAGATGCCTTATTTGTATTGCACTTATGCCTAAAGGGCCAAATCTATTATAGAAGGCCCTATTGCACTGGGAAGCAAGCTAAAATTTTGTTATAGTTACTGCAGCCATAGCACTGACTTTGCACATGGTCTGTACAATCTCAACTCCTTAGATAAGAAATTTGACTAACTATAGAGCAAAATATTTGGGATGTTTGCACGCATGTAACTAGTCAGCTGCAGGATTTTCCAGGAAAGTGAGAACTCATTTTCCCAGCTTCTTCTAGGACTGGTTAACCACAACCCATGAAAACTTTCTTGCTGCCTTTCCAGATCCTGAGTAGAGACCTGAGTACTACTCTTCTCTGCATATGCAGTTTGTTTGCCACAGCAATGTAACGTGCAGTTAAAAATTCATGGCTTGAGGACACATATTTGGCACTTTCTAAACAAATGTCTCAAATTATTTTGCATTTCTATGCCTCATACTAATATAGAGTTTAACAGATTGGAAAAAAGCACAAACAAGGTAGCACTGCACTCTTGCTTCAACACTTGACTAACATACAGTTTGTTACTAGATTTTTTTAGATGTTAAGAAGCATCTATTGTACTTGAGTACGTCTGGTTTAGCTTAATCATTTCTGAGCAAGATTATTTTTCAAGAAATAGTTTTTTTTTAAAAAAATCTTAACTTCAGCAGATATTCATGCCTCTTTTGCAAGTTTAGTAGTCAATCACATTCTACTGGTATAAATCTAAGTCCCATTTTGATACACCTTTCACATGCCATTTACAGACTTGTATGTAAAAGCCTTTCAGCACTAGAATTTGATCTTATCAATGTGTTTAAGTATCTGAAGGGAAGGTGTAAAGAGGATGGGGCCAGACTTCAGTGGTTCCCAGTGACAGGACAAGAGGCAACAGGCACAAACTGAAACACAGGCAGTTCCATCTGAGCACGCGGGAGAACTTCTTTACTGTGACGGTAACTGAGCAGTGGGACAGGTTGCCCAGAGAGGTTGTGGAGTCTCCTTCCTTGGGGATATTCAAAAGCCACCTGGACACAACCCTGGGAAACATGTTCTAGGTGACCCTGCTGGAGCAGGGGAATTGGACTAGATGATCTCCAGCAGTCCCTTCCAACCTGAACCGTTCTGTGATCCTATGAATTTATATATATACACGTGTGCGTGCATGCGTGTGTGTATGCACACATATACACATATGTATGCTATTAGGACCCCCCCATGGATGTGTTTTTAATATATATACACATGCACATATATTTTTTGAATTACTATATATGGAATATATTTGCACACATGCACAAAATATAAATGGAAAGATGTTATTAAACAATATTTTAAAGAAATATCCCTTATGGCCAAAGTTAAGGAAGACAGAAAAGAATGGGGGGTAGAGGTGGATCCTGGGAAATAATGAGCAAGACTCCATATAGACTAAAAATTTGCAGGACACATTGCAAGTAATGGAGACCTTATCATTTGCAGGTGACAGAGGAAATGGAAGCTGAGGCACATGATACCATTTTAATGGCCTCACGCACAAGATATAGAGGGACAGAGCTTGTATGTAGCTTAACAAGTTCTGCTGAGGATGAGCACTGCCAAGTCAATAGTTCATATGTGCATTCACAATTTGAATTTACATGTTAATAAGAACTTTAAAAGATGACTTGTTTGTAATAAATATAATTAGATTTTCTTGGTGCCCTTGGTTTCCAACTATCTCTAGGAAGATATCATGCTAACTCATGGCCAGTCTTCAGCAGTTTTAGGAAAACAGTAAAATCAGTCTCAACTTATTTCTATAGTAAAAGCTACACTTCTTCCCCATTCCCATTTCAGTGAGCTTTTATTACATCATTGTGCTTTCTTAAAGGCATCAAGAGCAGCAATTTCAAAAACTATCAGTTTCTTTAATCTTGTATATTAACAAAACACTCCATAAAATGATAAATCTACTCTCTTGCCCATTACACCTTCAGATGGGGAGACCCCATAAGTGCCTTCCAAAAAAACCCCAACCATCCTGCCAAATGTCACCCTAGTGAAATATCTAAGACTTAAGGTCTCTATTTCTCAAAGTGACTCTCTATTTGGATGTCTAAGAAAAAGCCTCTTCAGAATATTTTCTGCTTACTTTTTGATACATGCAAAGAGTGACAGAGGCCAAACACCCATTTGAAAGCCACAGTGCTGTTAGCCTCCAGAGAAGTGTAAAGAGAGTGCAATGAGGAAAGCCTTGCAATAAAGCAAAGTATTACCATTGCTTAACCAAATGAGTTACACTTTCTCTGGTCTTCTGCATATTTGTGTTATACAAGAATCTTCAACCCTCTTTTCAGAAACAAAGCTTCTGTGCAACATTGGACTGCACTGGGAGTGTCCAGATGCACTTTATTTTCAAAATCAAATATTTTTGTATTCTTTTGATGGTAATTTTTCCATGAATGCACAATATAGTTGAAGCATTGCTTCTGTTTTCAGTTTGTTTTTCCAATCACCATTGTAGAGAATAGAAAACGTGTCCCACACCTGCAGCAGTTTACAACCTCTCAGGGCAATGAGCAGTGGCAATCCATGAAAACAATAGTGTTAGAAGTCTGACACCTCCATGCACCTAAAAAATAAAGTTACATCTTTTATGTGTTAGCTTGTTTAATGCAATCTTTTCTGCTTCCCCTTCTGAGGTATCTATGTATCTACACAAACTCAAGTTTCCAACTGCAACAAATATTTGACTCAGTAAAACGTAGTCACTAAAGAAAACTACTAAAAATTTTAAATCATTAAAGCAAATACTAGAACACTCCAAATCACAAAAGCCACTTGTTTTGGTATGAGTAGCCTAGTTACAAGATTTTGGTTGATCAGTTCAGAATTTAATCAGTGGACACAGGCTGTTGAATTTACTAAAAAAAAGGGGCTGCTACAGGCTACAGTTACATGAACACAAGAATGAAAAAAATTAATGGAATGAAATAGAGATTAAGTAAATGATTTTTTTATGCACCTGCTGATGAACACACATCTTTATTGCAAAACAAAGACAAGCCATGAAATAATACAAAATTATCTTTTAATCACCAGTGAGCTTTCTACAGTCTCATATTTGAAGAGGATAATAGTTATCATGTAGATCCCTAAGCAACTGCCTCATGGGGAAGTTGCATCACCGGAGTGAGGAAGAATCATCCCCTCCTCCCTTGTCCCTAGGAAGGAGCTTGGCGCCTTCAGACAGACTGAAATGTAAAAATCTTACAGCTTCACCCAGCTGATCCCATGCACTGAACACATCTACAAGTGCCCAGGGATGGCAGGAACCGCAGGAGAGAAATATGCCCTTTCAGCATTTCATGCACTGATGAGCCTTGTAACAGATAAACAGACCCTACAGCAGCTAAACTGACATGTTACAACAAAGAGGAAATGCAAGTTTTAAAAATTTCAGATTACTGTTTAGTCCTCTTTTTACGGTCTGAGTTACACTGTGAGTAAATCGACACTCGCTTAAAAGTATCAGGCTGCATTACCCCAAACCAACCTTTTCAGTACAAATTTTATCAGAATTAAAATGTCATAAATTTAGAAGCCAGGCTGACTCACATACTTAAATTCCCAGCCTGACAATTCTGAAGTACTTCGTAAGACAAAAATTCTGGTTTTAGGTGCAAGTGAAACTCATTTGAGGACGGTAACATTTCATCTTCCTCCACCACGGTTAATACAAGGTCACTATAAAAACATTTTTTTCTCATGTTAGCAATACAGTAAAGGTAAGGCTATTTCCCACTGATAACTAGACCTGCTCTCACAGGACAGGCTATAGATTTGCTGGAACTCCTCCGGGGCCTGTAGAGGCACCTGTAGCCCAGGTAACCCCTACTGAAACGATACCACCAGCTTACTCCTGAGACAGCAGTAAATCAAAGAGCTGGAAGGGTTTTCAAGGACAGCCTTCTTCACTTTCTCACCTGCCAAGACCAAGTTTTAAAATGACTCCAGCACTGATTTAGAGATTATAAAATCATCTAAACTCACGCTATATTAAGTATACTCGCTAAGAGTAAGTCTCTGAAACACTGGGGCACCCGGGCTCGCTGAGCGGGAGCCGGGGCAGGCGGACAGCTCTGCACCTGCTCACTGCTCCACCTCTGCAGGCTCCAAGCACCGCGCGCCGAGGGCTGCGCATGGGCTCACGCGAGCGGCGGCACCGGGGCCGGCAGAGCCCTGCGGGGGCCGGCAGAGCCCACCTGCGCCCCACCTGCGCCGTCGCCCCCCCGGCACGGGAAGCAGCTCGGCGAAACCCTGCAAAGGGCACCGGCCCGCCCTCACCTCCGCGCAAAGCCTTGAGGTATTACTGCCTTTAAAGAAAGGCTGGGAAAGCTATTTGATTGAAACATTACTGTAAACAGAAGGGAAAACTAGGCTTAACCCACACTCTTGTGTGCAAAAACCCAAGGGTAAAAATGCCCTGCACTTAGCACTGTCACTAAATGACTGTGTAATTTAATTTCCCAGAAACCCATTAGCTTTCACAAAAGGAAAATGAAGAACAGATGAGAGCAATTCTTTGGTGTGAGCTGAATTTATTTAACGTAATACCTGGGGGAAAAAAAATCTGAAACTGTACCAACAGATACAGAACATTGTAACTCTAGGCAGCATCAGAGTGCAGAGAGGCTGCTCCGAGCTGGCAATAAACAGAGTCAAACCTGAGGTTTTACACTTCGACTCACCAGAATCCACTTCTGCGCAATATTCAATTGTATGAGCCCAAACCTAACAAGAACATACGAACACACACACACACACACACTTCTAACATTAAAAAAAAAAGGGAAGAAAGAGGATCACTTGAACAATTTAGAATATCTTACCTCAAGCTATTTACGGAGGTTTTAAGTAGCTATATAAGAACCGAATGAAATGTTTAGTCTGGGAGACAGGAAAAATTCACTGAAATTTAACTTAAAACATTACTCTGGGTTTGAAGTTTTCATTATAAACAACAAAATACTTCAAAGTTAACACTAGGGGTTTAACCACTCTGTAGTACTCCATTAAAACCCTGTCAATCAAGCAAATAAGCAGAATGACATATCATAATTTAAAAGGAAAACTAAACTAAAAAAGTATTCCATTCATCAGATTCACCAATTTCCATTTTGAAGTTTGGACAAAATACAATTTTTCAAAAGCATAAGTATATCTAAAACAACAAAATTTGAGGCTTTACTGGGATGAAGCAATGGCAATGTTTACTCTGGAAAAAGTAGCTGTGATACATTACAGACAGATGAATCAGTACAAGAATAAACATGCAAATTTTTTATAATTTTCTACTTCTAAAGAAACTGAGGATACATAAGTCATGAAGGCAAATATTTTCAGTCATGATATTTTTAAGCACAAATAATAATAATAATAAAAAAAAGTGATCTAATAAAGCGTAAAGGTAGCATTGCAAAACTGCTTGATGCCAGTAACTGTAAAGTGAGGTTCAAGGAAACTTCTCCAACACCGTAAGTTTATGCCCTACTGACTCATGGTGCACTTGTGCCTTAAAGCAAACGACTTGTACTCTTAGTTATTGTAACCGTGGATCATCTTGTCATGTTTGCATCTTTCTTATTACAAGAAGTTTTTCTAGCCTCTTAGCCTACAATAATATTTGACAGATAATTATGCACTGCATGAAGCTTGTTAGCTATCCTTTTACAATGTTCTTTCAACTTATTGCCCTACTCTGGTAAAATGTGATGAACTGAAGTACTTGTCATAATCTTTATCATGCCTATATTTTGTAATTCTTTTCTTTTAACATTTGACTCTTTCTTCCTAATGAATTCTCTTCAAGGATACAAAATACTCTCTTCCCAGCCTTCTCCAAGTTAATACTGATGTAACTGTGTATAAATTATTTCATATCAATGTCACCATTATTCACATCTCTGGAGATCATTTCCATTGTAAGGCCTATTTTATTCTGTATATTAAAATTAGTAATGACTAGAGAAGGCAATTCAAGGAAATTAACTATTATTTTGGACAATTACAAGGTCTGCCAAACTCACTACTTGCCTCTGCCCTCTCCCTTCCTAAAATGCAATTAAAACAGGACTCCTAGCAGAAAATACAGTGGCATAATTTTTAATGGTTTACCATTTTAATAATTATTTACTCTTGCTTGCTTCCTATTATTGCCTTCACCATCATAAAATCATTTGATAAAGGGCTCTCTCTCCGATTTCAAAGTTCTTTTCCTGAAGTGATAAATGAGGGGGAAAAAAAAGTGTTTTCTTGAAGATTAGTTAGATTTTTACCTGAGAAATAATTTAGATGTACAAATTTTTAATTGTATTTTAAAGTTCCAAACCTCCTCCTTTAGCTGAGAACAATTTTTCCCAAATCATGATCTAAAAGACTTACTTTACCCGCTCAAAAGTAGTATCGATACTGGAAGGCTTAAAGAGATTTTAACTATTTGCCATATTTGCCTCAAAAATACTAAGCTTATCTTTAATAAGACTTCTTATTCTACCCAAGCCACTGGGTAGAGTGTTTAGCTATAAGCCAAACACTGTATTTTACAATAAGAACTAGAAATAGCAATTTTGCCAATTTGAAAGAAACACTGACAGAAGCACAGCCATACATACAAACCTAAAGAATGAGGCAATCAAAAGTCCATTAAGTGAACTGAAACTCTAAAAATCAGAATTCATCCAAACCCAGATGCTAATCACTCATTTAAATAAATAATCCACAAAATGAGTCTTTAGTTTCACAGTAACTCAAAAGGCTACCTTTGAGACCTTCATGGATTTTGGCCTCATCCCATCAAGCACCTCTCTACTCCTTCCACCCTTAGCTCCAAAAGGTATTTTCTGCTCAACATATACTTACTAAGCACTTGCCACATTGGAACAAGACAGTTGAACACTAATAAATGGTAGAATAAAGGGTATACATACATAATTCATTTGCAAGCCCTAACTGTATTGCCAGGCCTGATGACAAACCACCTGAGTGATTCAAATGCATCAAGTATAATCAACAGTTAAAGGAAGCTGCACTGCAAAACACCCAAATGTATTATTCTATTTCCCATAGATACCACTATGTTTGGTTCTTTCATATACTTATTTTAATCAAGACAAGAATGAGGTTTAGCCTTTATGTTCACAGTAATAATTAGTAATGCTACCAGAAACAAGAAACTATACTTTGGTTAACAATATGGACCATTTATAGCTCCAGTTACTGTAACAAGCTTCTACTCCCTCCCTCATAGGTAACTGACTGCTGATTATATTTGTCTTAATTTCCACTGTCACCTCCTCCATACTCTCCTCTTAATGGTGATAATTAAATATTATGACTGTACTACCATGAAGCAGAAGTGAGCTTGTCGGAGGGAGGAGCACAGTCACCAGGTCAGGAGGATACTCAACAGACATGTATGTTATAATGTCAGCAGATGAGACGGAACAAACCAGTAACCGCAACCCTGCAGCTGGATCCAGCAGTGCTAGTGAGTAGGTGAGGTCAGGAAAACTGAAGTGATCTAAAATGCTCTGCCCGTGCCATTCCCACACATCCAGAGTTTCCAATTACAACAGTTCCCAGTTATCTCTGTTGACAGGTCCTAGAACCTTGTGGCTAGCCCAGGAACACCACCAGCTCTAAAGCTGAACCTAATTAAACCAAAAAGCAAGTAGTTAAAAATATATATATATATACTTGCAAAAATTATCTCTACTTTAGGGGACCAATCTCAGCATGGCAAGCTTATATTCAGTGACCATCTTTTCCACTGACTGTAGACTAATTTTTTTTTTTTAATGAATTTTTTCACATGCGAGCCTGGGGAACTGCACAGTATGCAGAAAGTCAATATGGGCCATAGTACCTAACCGCTTGCATACATCCTTTCTTCCACTTTGTGCTCCCCACCCTGTCCCGAGATGAAGTCACCCACTTTGAATTTTCAGGAAGGACCAAAAAACCCAGAAGTTGCATTCAGCAGTGATGGGTTTCCTTTGCTCCTGGTAAGCAGCAACAAAATGGCTCAGTAGAATAAACTTCAGGAAACAGGAAAACAGAAGACATGATACCATACACTAAGTGTGCCCGCAAAATCTGACCTCTACGTGCAAATGCAGAGTACTGTAAGGCAGCATAATTACTGAGAAGAGAACTTCATAACCTCATGAATAGTTTTCTAGAATGTAATTAAAACAGAAGGTGTTGAATAAGCAAAGATCATTAAACCTAAATGGAGCTACATTACAACCAATATATCTTAAACTGATTTTGTACATATCTGTATGGACAGTAACAGATTATGCTGGTGCCAAGAGGATTCAGTGGCTTTACTTAAAATACAAGCAATGCTCTTTCTTTTTTAATACTAACAAATCAACAGGATAATTCTGGAATTCATTAGTGAAGAACACTAACCAATCCGGCATAATAGCTTTACTTCCTCTACAAAACACTTCAAAAATATCTAAATGAATATGGAAATGCATCTTTCTGTGGCAAATTGTTCATTATTGAATCATTATCAACTCTTGTTAGACAAAATTTCTCTCTTTTGCAATGTACAAGATCATTAAAATATTTGAGAGCTCCATCATGAAAGACAGTGGCACTTTATAATCCACTATCTCTTCAGGCAAATATGCTTACGGCTGAACATAATACACAAAATAACAACATCCCCTTGACACACAATTCTTTCTTTTAATGGTGCTCTTAAGTGTTGACAGCAATAGTGAAATATGCTGTTGCTCTTTTTTTTTTTTTTTTAAATAGTTTAACTATTTCAGAGATGTATTTCAGTCATGATAACAGGTTGAGAAGGAGCATGTTTCTTAGATCTTCAACATGCAACCCCAGGTGCTCCATCATGCCTGTTAGCCTAGTGAGATATTTCTTATAAGCTCATCAAGTTTATGTTCTTAGGCATCATCCTTTCAGCCCAAGACAACTGCGTAACAACTCAATCAATGCATTAAAAACTATCGACAGTAATGAATAAAATCGGTGTTTCCATTCTACTAACGGGAATGCTTTTATAATATGATATGAACAAACTCACTGTGCAACTCTGTCTAAAAAAAACCCCCTAACTTTGGAAGAAATATTATTTTTCTTTTCACTAATAAGAGAGAGAAAACCCCATAAACGCAGATACTGCTACTAGATAGGAAAGTACTTAATGTTTTTATGTAGCTTTTTTTATTCCTCTCTCCAACATTCAACATCAACTTAAGATATACTGTAAAAAATCATGATATGCAAGTATGATGTATGGAGCTGTTTCTATACTGTAGCACAAGCAAAGTGAAGATAGTTTTTTGTTATGACCAAGCAAAAAACCACAGGTGGAATACTTTTAAAAACATAATTTTAGAGTTTTGAGGTATATATTTCTTAGAGATATATACTGAAAGCTTTCTGTAATTCTTTGCTGTATATAGAAATGAAGTACTATTACTCTGACAGAAACAAAATCCGTGAGAACTGTTAACCATAAAGCATTACAAAAATATTTTATTTCAAGGCTGCTTTGGGCAAACAGTTGACACATTTCTTACACTCATTAATTCTCTCTGCAAAGCAATCTCAATGGAGACTTCTCTGTAAATCTGTACTAATGATGTAATTCTATTACGTTTAAGGTAATCACCTACTAACCTCTTCAATAAATTTGAAAAACTAAGATACAGTAGCACCAATGAATTTATTTGTATATTTAAAGGCATATACTGTTTAGAAATTGGATGATTCAAAATAAAAGCATGAGCAAAGTTTGCCCTTCATAATACAAATCACAAATCAAATTTTGCTAATATTTTTGTAAAGTAAAGCCAGTATCAGCTATAAAGCGTAGAACTATTCCATACATGCTACTAATCAAAATACTTGATAGACAGTTGAAATTATTTATATTTTAGTCTTCTGTATTAAAAAAAAAAGACAACTAATTTGAAATGGTGTTGGAGGGAAGCTCTACTCTGCTTTATCGCAGTAACTAAGAGAAACCACACACTACTGACTTCACTGTCTTCAGGTATAAGTATCATTGACCTAGTGACATGTACTCTCTTCTTACACAGACTACAGACATAGTCATTTTGAAATGACATGACTATACTTGCAGGTTCATATATGAAAATTTAAATGAAATTCTGGTTTTAGCACTAGCTGCACTTTGTCTGCCTCTATGCTTCAGAGAAAATTAAGTAGTAAACAAAGGCAGAACGAAGTATAAAGATTTCCAAAAGAAATTGCAGACCACCAGGATTTGGATTTAGGTAATCCACTTAGATTACCATGGCTATGTCTTAAAAGGACAATACTGAGATCACAAAATAGGTCATGTCTACAAGGAGCAGAATACATAAGTGAAAAAATGTCAACTTTACAATTCAAGGCCATCCCCAAGTTTAAGAAATTAGATAGAAATATGTCCTAAGACCATGTTTTGCCAAACAACAAATATTTGAAATTAATGTTTTTAGGCCACAAACGGGAGTACAGAGGAGGACAGTTACAGAAAATGCCAATACATAACACGTTCCCAGTAATGGGAGGATCTAAGCTAAGCCAACAATATCATGCATTTTTTTCATGCAACTTTCAAAAAGCAGAAAATGCTGGACACCCACAGGCCTGGAAGCAGTGGTAACTTTTGTCTAGCGAAAAAGATATTCACTTCTACTTCTTACAATGACAATATTCCTGAGATAACAAGTATTAAAGAAATAAGAAAATAAAAACAAGCTTGAAAACAGGAGGCAAAACGTTGCATCATGAACTGAAGAAAAGCCTAAAATAAATTGGTAGTTCAGGGATCCCAAATGGTAGAAAGATTTTTTTTTTTTTTTTAGTGGGCAAACTAGAAATTGCTATAGACATCATCTCAGCAGAAAGTTGAGGAAAACACAGCTTTGAAAAGCATGTAAGTTTTTACATGAGAAATGCAAAATCAAAATAAAACGACAGCTTTTTAGATCAACCTAAGAAAACCTAGGTGGTTCCTTCAAAAAAAAAAAAAAGAAAGAAAAAAAAAAGAAACTAAAAAACCTAATAAACATGGACAATGACATTTATGAAGAATTTTACTCAATTGCCCACCATACAAAATCTCAATAGCAAAGTCAGTGTTGCTATGAGAAACAGGGTAACTTCCAGATGCTTGACACGTCAGGCCTAGACAAGGGGATGAAAAATGTCTCTTTCCGACCAAAGAGGCTTTGAGGGGATACTCGTAAAGAATTACCTACTTACCCATCAGATTTGAGTTCATGAAAGGTGTCGGGGACAATCCTTCATGGGGCCCTAATCGACTGTCATTCAAGTGATCACTGTAATGAGGACTGTCTGCAAAACCCTAGAGAAAAAAAGAGTATTAAACAGATTATTTGGCAGCCCTGCTAATTGTGTGTAATGACACTTTCCTAATTAAATGTGCAGAGTCACAATTGGTCATTCATCACAGAAGTTGCCTTTCAGGTCTATCTCTCAGAAATTACGCTCTGCCCACATTTTATTTCCTCTCCCCCATCTAAAAATACAACACATCATTTTTCTTTTTTAAATAAGCTGTGTCCTCATAAACAATACTTCTAAACACTAAATAAAACAGATATTTGAACTTTTACTGTCAAGTCACTAACCACTGACAGAAAACATTAGCCTGAAGAAGTTGCATCTGAAATTTTTTTCTAAAGTTTGTTTGCATTAACAAAATGCAATAAAGATGTATAAAAAAATGCAATAAAAATGTATAAAGAAAAGAAAGTCACTGACATTAGGGAAAAATGCATTAGTGTGAATGAGAAGAAGGAATTCCATTTCCACTTGAAGACTGCTATTAATGTTAGATTAGTAGGCATTTTGGCACTGTCAGGTTACTGACCAGCATTTAGCTCACTGACAAAAGATTTTACTTCCCACTACTGATTAAATGAAAAACAACTTTGCCACCTGATTTTCAAACAAGCATTCAAACTGAAATATTATTCTGCACCCTTTTAACAGCGGTATAGGCCAACTTAAGATGCTTGGAATGACTCTTGTGTAGTAAGTAACACTGGCTTATCGCAAGCTTGCTCTGAAGGCATACAGATGGAAAACATGCAACAGAAGTCCCAGGAGGCACGTGTTTCGTTAAACCAGTTATTTAAAATTTTCTTTTGTACAGTTCAAAATGTTTTCAGCTTTTCTGTAATAAAGGTATGAATATGGTATTTACCATTCAGACCAATCAGATACTCAGTCATTTACACTTTATCGAAGCATAAGAGAGACTTGGCACTCAACACGGCACCTCCTTCGTAACCAAAGTTTTGAGCAGCATTGGTAAAACTGAGCTTACAATGCCCAATTACTCACTTATTTAAGCCTCTTTAAACTAAAAGCTACAAAGAAACTTAAAGTGGAGGCCCAATTATGGTCTCCACTTCAAGGGGAAAACTGCTCAGGCTCACAGCTACCAGAAACCACTCCAAATCCCCTGGGAGTATAAAATCATCAATCACTGAACATTTATCATTTTTCGGACCGCAGGCTCCATTCAAGACAACATTAATGGGGCTGAAACAGGCCTCACTATCTTTGCAGGCATGCTGTCAGTTCAACCAAAGGGCTAGTGACTGAGGGCTAAATAACTGTCAAATCACCGCAACTGCTTACAGATGCATGTCACAACTCCTCCTGCTTTTCTGCTCTAAAAGTAATCTCCTGGGAGTCCCAGCTCCCCAGCGAATCTTTGGCTCACTTTATCTACTTCAGAATCAGGGCTGCGCATGTGATAGGCATCCAGGAACAATCTTAGTGACATTTACAACTTGGTTATGACCACAAGGGTGTCCTCTGGTAACCGTGACCCAGCCCCGTCTGTCAGGCAAGCAGCATGCAGCAGCAGCTGCCGAGGAAATGGAGCGGCTCCTAGCTAAGGTCACCACATGCGGTTTATTTTTATGTTGAAACGAAAGAAAAAAGAAATTAAATCTGCTGAATACAAAAGCAAAAATTTGCACATGAAGGCCCTAAAGAATAAAGCTCCTAAGTGGTTAGTTTCCTGTTGGGCTCCCTGCTTGTACTCACTTTGTTGTTGTTTTTAAAACTTCTTCCCCAAGACAGTACTTCAACTGGATTTTATTTTTAAAAGAAAGAAAGTAGGAAGGACATTATCAGTGAAAAAACAGAACCCGTAGCTCAGACATTCAGAAAGTAATGCCTCGACGCACCCTAGAAACTTGTATCACAGAGACCTTGCTTTACAAAATAAACAAAACTACTGAAAATACAACCGCAGTAAAACTCATTTCATATACAGCCACACATCATGAAATACAATCTACCAAAAGCACAGGGTTAATAATGCTCCCTTCCCCACCCACCCCAAGCTAATATTGCATATTTTTCCCTTCCCTCCACCAAAACTGCCAAGGAATTAAAGGACTGGGTGGATAGCTTACACAAAAAGCAATGTTGCCCTGTCTACTGCCTGAAGTCCTTCACCTAACTCTTCACACCATGTTTTTTGTTTTGTGTACTGTCTCAGTTTCTCCCCCAGAGTATACTTCTATCTAATTACTGCAGCATCCAAAGTATATTTCTATACCACTACACAAATCACTACTTTACCTGACAAATGTTCTGCTTAGTCTGTGACAACACTAAAAGCCATAAGACATTTGAAAGTTTACTATATGAGGAAAAAATGTACTAATGCACACACAAGCACTCCAGATAGAATTATTTCTATACTCTAACTCAGCTCCTGATGGTGCCAGGCATTTTGTTCACTGTCACACAATACCCAATTTACACTTGAGCAAAGCATAGCCTCCTCTCACCCTCCGTTTATAGATGGACTACGTACAAAGGTCTTAAGTTGACCACTGTCATTGACACCACTTACTCAGAGTCTTAGTGATGAGTTATGGATTATCAGCTCAAGCAGTAGAGCTTTCTTTAGCATAAGAAATCCTGAGTTGATTCCCACATACAACACATCCACACTAAATGAATACAGAATAAGCATAAACGTATACAATCTTGATTTAACAAACTTCTTTTCCACTTCACAAAAGGAAATTACGCAAAACTAGAAGAGCTCCAAGGACAATACTTCAAATTACATAGAGTTATTTCTGAGCATGCTTCACATTTAAGCTGTGCTTCAAATAAAGTTGCATTCCTGATGCCATTTTTTCTTTTTGCGTCTGTCTTGTTAACTTGCATAATAATTACTATAGAGTTCTGCTGGAAAGAGCTTTAACTGATCATAGAGGAAAACTGTACAAGTTTCAAATAGCTTCTAAAATAGCTATTGGAAGCTTCTAATAGCATAATCAAGGCTTAAAAATATATTTACCAAATATGATAGCGCAAATTGACAATGTTAGCTGTTCAAAGGAGACTACAGTAGAGATGGCCTTAAAAAGTCTTTGTCTGCAAGGCAAAGAAAGGCTGTGGCTTTATTAAGAGGTGCGTGCCACCTATATGACTGAGTAACAAAGAGAAAGCACCATGCAGCTGGCATTTGAGCTAGCCCCTGATAATCACAGGGAAAAAAAATGGGGGGGGGGGGAGGGGGAAGTATACAAACTTCTATCAGAGCCATGTTTCAAATTTATTTCTTAAAGAACACTCAAGAATACATGCTTTCCAACTATGAAAGAAGAAAGCCTAGGTTATGACTTTCTTTCTGAGAAAGGAAGGAAATTCCAATTCATGGCAATCTTGAAAATCACGTACTTGCCTCTGAAAGGGGACTCACTTGACCATAACGGGATAGAATTACAGCCACCGAGCAGAGCAGAACAGGAGCCACCTAGTTATGCCCAAAGTTATTCTCTCTTGGGGAGGATTATTTAATGATTTATACTCTGACCTCACTCTACTTGGATAGGTTGATAATTTCATGTGTAATCATATTATGCTTAGGACCGCAGGTGGGCTTCCAAAGCCCTTTGGAAGATTGCTACTTAGCATTACCTGAGAGACGGCTTTCACTCAGAAAGGCTGGAAGGAGACACTTCATGCTCAGTACACATCCTCTTATTGCCACCCACCTTTGTTCCCCAGCAAGCGTACCAATGGATCAACACGCAGAGGGTGCAATCCGAGCATTCAGAAAATAACTGGCAAAAAGTTTGCAAAATAGGAGTTACTGGACAAAGTTGGTTTCTGTTCTGAGCACTCTGCTATGAGGGGACTATAGATAGCTCAGAGTCTCGGGGGTTTTTTCTGTTTACAGAATGAAAACTGGTTTCAGATATGATTTCTTGGATGCCACAGCTACAAACTCGAACATTCTCAAATGTCGGACAAACATTCTCAAAGACGACAAAGCTTGTTCTCTCGCCTTTTTTTTTTTTTAAACTGTTATAGCCCCATATTGAGTTAAAAGGAGGGCTAACTGTTCCACTGCAACTGGCCTCTCCCTGGATTTCAGTCTCATTGCATATGTGTGTTCAGAAAGACAAAATCGGATAGATCTGCAAACAAAAGCAACAAGTATTATAAGTTCTTAAGGCCTGGCATGAAACACAACTGGAAGACTACTACTAATTAGTGCTGCAATTTGACAGTGTAATGTAGCCACTCTCAAGGTTGAATGCTCTAACAGTCCATTTATTTTTCAGACATTTCATTTGATTAGAGTGATGTTCTCTAAAAATTTCAATAAATGAAGTCCATCAACTAAAAGAATCAACAGATGCAACATTTTTCATTCCCTTGCTGCATCTTGTCCAGGTAAAATTCCCTGTGTGTCCAAGTTTAAACTTCAGATACATCAGGAGGGTTTTCCTGGCACAAGCATGCCATGCAGTTGAACCAATAAAAATGTGGAGTTACTCACAGAATCATATATAGTAGTATACAGGACAAATAAAAATTCTCTTATAGAATTTACTGTTCTAGAAGTCCTGAAAGAGGGAACGGAAAACAAGCAGGGAAATCACAATCCTTCCTAGCATGTTTGTTCTGCTAACCCGCACTATTGCGCTATTTCCTGAAACCATGTGGCTATATCCCTTTTTATCCAAACCAGTCATATATTTTGAGTGAACTCCTGTCACTGCTATCATTCAATCTGTCATCAACTTCAATAAGGTCAGTACTTCATGATTCAGATGCAGGTGAAAACTGAATTTAAATTGCCAAAGCATAGGCTAAAATAGATTATTCAGATTCACTTACAGAAGGCAGACTAACAAGTAGCTCAAGTCTCCTTGGAAAAGAAGAATTCAGACACACAGGGCTCCTGTAGGATCTGTCCTCTCCCTTTTACTTACACTTCAGTAACATAAAACTATTACCCTTTAGTAAATATTTTCTTCATTCAGACTAGAATTTTTCCATGCATAAGCAAAACCACACTCTTCACCCTAGCTCAAGGAAGCTAGTTTCTTTTATAAGCATAAAATCCTAGTTCCACTTCACGGTAAACTTTCAAAAATGAATGAGGCACTATAACTACATTGCAGTTTTTAAAGGCAGTACACGCACACTTATTTCCCATGCATTTATTATTAACTTCATGGAATAACTTCTTCCTGTAGGGTTATTACAGCTCAGCCTTTTATTTCACTCAAGTCCATCAAATTAGAGAAAATAATACTTTTTTTATTTGTTTCTCCTCCCTTATCCCCCACCCCTCTCCCACACAAGTTGTTGGGTGCCAACCAAAGCCAAATCAAGTTCTGGCTCATAACTGAATGGCCAGACTCCTAAGTGGGTGCTTGCATGTTAGCAAATTACACCAGGTTTAGCATCTCAGTTATCTCCATTAAGCTTAAGATATTAAAATACCACCAGAAAGAATGACCGACTTCAGTTTCAGTTGACATGACTAGAGACTAAAGGATTAAATTTAATGAATACTGCTTCGGATTTCTTGAGTCTTATGGTTTGGCTGACCCTATATGACAAATAAGACCTAGGAATCCTGAGGTCCCTTCCAAAATGAATTATATTATGATTCAATGAATCAGGAATAATTATCTGAATGACTAATAATTAAATCAACAACAATAAATCTACTGCTGAAAACCACTTTAGCTTGGATTATCTGTCCCTCCAAACTGATCTGAGACTCATAAAGACAAACAAATGGAGAAAAAATAAGGGGGGAAAGAAGGAGAAAGGACAGAGACAGACAGACAAAAATCAATCTTTGGGTCTACATACTTGTTAATGGCTCCCAGAGGAAAGACTTCAGAGCCAAAACCAGGCTAGGTCTATTGAACACCCAGCTAACAGAATACCTTGGAAAAATAAAGCTAAGTTAAAAATTAATCCAGAGAAGAGGACAACAAGAACCTATCATCTGGAACAGGTCCCAGAGGATCCAGAAAAGACATAACTCACCCTGGAAATACAGCTTTAAAATAAGAAGAAAAAAAAATCATGAAAAATTCTGTTAATGTTAAAGCTACATACTATAAGAGAACTTCAATTTATATAACCCTTATGCCAGGATAAGTGATGGTTTAACTTTTTATTCAGGGTGATCAAAAACTAAAAGAGTTATAAACCACAAAATTCAAGTTCCATTCTTGAGCAGTGTTTTAGGCAATGGACCATACTACCACACTTTTTAAGATTGTATTAGAATATATAGCAGCAGGTCCCCTTCCTTTTTGCCTTGGTGTTAAGATATATGAATATAGGGCAGTTGAACCTCAAGAAACATCACACTGTCATAGGTCCTGGTACAACTCAAATCACTAAAAGTCTTACAGTGAAATATTAACATTCAGTTGGAAACAATGTTATTTCCAAAACATGATCAAAATGACTTTACAAAACATTCACCTGAAGAGAACAGGGAAAGATATATCAAGTCAGCAAAAAATCAGTATTTTACAAATTATACTTCTGACAAAAAAGTGCTAAAGGAGGACACAGTTCTACCTGTTTGTGCTTCAAGAATTCAGACTATCACTTTAAAATAAAGTGCTTCATACAATTTGAATAATTTTACACCTAAAAATACAGAACTGCCATCAAGTCCACAAGAACAAAACAAGTTAGGTCTTAATACTCATTTTCAAGTTATTTACATAGAGACTGCTGCCTTGGAAGTTGCAACTACAACCGCACTTCACAGTATTTCACAATCCTATGGACCAGAAGGACATGCCCAGAAACTTTTCTGTGATGTAACAGGGAATTATGGGGTAAGTCAGTCTGTGACTTCATATAATTAACAAACAATGGATAAATCTCTCCACACAGTAAGAAAAATAACTCCACCAATTGGCAAAGTGAACAAAAACCTTAATAAAAAGCAGCTTCTTCAATAACTGCTCTCTCTCACCTAGCACTGTCAACAATTTTTGCAGTGACTTGCTCTTCTCTGCTCTAACAATACCATCCTCCTCCATAAAGATAACACATGGATCTAGCACAGGTCAAACAGAAGATGAGCCTGGCTTTCAAAACAAGAAACGAGAAAAGAGGAAAGAACAGACCTTTGATCATTACACCCATGTTATTTATCTTTTGCCTGCTACAATACAAAAGCTAAGAGACCAAGCTCAGCTGTTGAGATCTGCTTTGAAGTAGCAGAAAGCAATACCTCCCCCTCTCCACAGGCTCTGTGCATGACACCTCCCCCAGTGCTGAGAAGTAACAGGCTCTCATTCAAACACCTCTCTCTAGTGCACAACAAACTCTTATTAAACTCAGGAATGCAGGCAGTTACCCGACGGATATTACCTAATTACACAAGAGATAAGGAGCTATACGCTTCCTAGTTTTAATTCTGATTCCCTTTCACTATTGGCAATTTTAAATCTTCGATTACAACATCCTAAAGACAGAAACATAGCTTTATACATATATCTGGTAGTTAGGCACCTGCTACATAGGGAGGAGGGAAGAAAAAAAAAGGCAGGTAACATTACCCTGGATTTCAGGTGTTATGGGGAAGGTCTCCTGACTTTTCCCAAAGTACTTTCCAAGTACCACCATAAATCACATGCTTTGTAATATAGCTCTAAAAATATTGATTAGTTATTTCCACATATCAAGTTGAAACAGCTGGACACTACTAAGTGTCCAGTAATAGCATATAAAAAACCCTAAAAATATGATGTAGGTTTTACCTTGTAAAGCTTTGAAAGGGGAAGGGCAGGAGAACACAATATATTGAATGAGGAATCCATTTTGAAATAATCACTGTTTTCTCTGATTCTAAAACCCTTTCTTTCCAGGGAATTAACTTAGTGCATGATGAATCTGATTTTAAACAGCTAAACCAAATGGCCAGTTACATCTCTCTCAAATCTTATGAGACAAATATCAAGATGATATGAAATAGGATATTTCCTTGGCCACAAAGGAAACTAATTTGTAAACATATTCCAATGCTAATGTCAAATCACAGGAAGTTACAATAAGAAGTTACCTGTTTATATCATAGAAAATAGATTTTTGTAGGTCTCAACTAAACTATAAACCAGGAAAGAAAGGAATGTAAGTATGGCCAATATACCAACAACAAATGCTTCAAAACAATACTTAGACACCTACCTAAACTATTTAGAACTTAAAGGATATTTTGGAACTTGTTTTGGAAAGTGCTGCCCATAAATCAAATTACTGAAAAATAAGTTGCATTTTGGGAAACATCCTATGCACTGAATATGGGATATTTAATTTAGCCTTTGATTTCATCCTGAATCATCTGCTTACTTATAGCATACATAAGGAAAAGCAAGTAACCAGCAGAATAACCACCAAACAACCTCCCTCCCCCTCAAAAAAAAAAAAAAAAAAAAAAAAAAAAAAAAAAAAAAGAAAGAAAAAAGAAAAAGAAAAGGACAAAGACAAAAAGGACACAAATACAACAGACTTGATAACACTTACTGTATTTCTGTGTCCCTCTTGTCTTGTTTTGCTATTTAACAGCTTCCTTTCTTGTTATGTACCTGAGATTAAGAGGTATAAAATACTATTTCAAAACCTGCTATCTCATTACTATTTTTTTTTGACTTCTTTGCAAATTAAAAGTACTATTGATGTGGGGGGAAGAATAGGATGGGCATATAAAGTATTTGGCCTCTAAAATACATGTCTGAATATTTTACGTACATAGAGGGCATAACCTGTTGACTGATGTTACAATACTATCTAAATCTAGCAGTGGTACCTTGATCCATTCAACTCTGGCTTCCAGTACGAGTATAGAAGAGTTATGTAGATGAAAAGGAAGATAAACTGCATACTCAATACTGAAAATGGGTTCTCTGTTATATCAGCTCAAAATTTATGTTCCCCATTTTTATTGTGTATATATGCTGGAAAAGAATTACAACACCCACAGTTCTGATTCTGAAAGCAAAATATTTCTGCTAATTTATGCACAGTGTTTTACAGTTAAAATTATTATTGAAGAAACCCCCAAAAAGCTATCCAGCTAGGAAATGTCTTATAAAGAATACTTTTAGATTTGCTTCTTCTGGAGAAAGAAATCCAGACAGATGAAAAACTAACTTGCTCCATTTATTGCAAAGACACATTATAACAAAACCAAAACAATGGAAGAAAACCTCACAGAGCAGTATTGTTCACAAAATAAAAGCAACCATTATCCACACCGCAATAAAAACTACAGCAGAAGAATCTTTACTTGAAGGACAGTGTTTATCCCCCCCCCAAAATGATGATACCAACTTGTTTCTAGATTATGAGTTTCCTTCTATAAATTACAACTTCCACAGAAAGTGGAAAAGCTGAAAGTTCAGAAGCATCTCACAACAGGGAAACAAGACTTCCCAGAGCTATAGGGCAAGTACCATGCTTTCATTGGGCTCAACCAATACGCCACTTGGTTCGATACCTCAGAATTTGCTTCTAAGACCCTAATAGAACAAAGCTATCAAAAAGTATCTTTATAGGTCTCTGCATATGCTAAAGAGCCAGCTACACTTCTCATACAAGGCATCGTCAACACAGGCAAAAGTATCTTCAGCTCCATGTCACTCAAATAAGGGAGGGACTTGCACACATTACTCAGAAGACTGCCATCAAACACAGCACCACAGTTGCACATTCAGAAGAAAAAGCAAGATTGAAGAGCTGGAAGAAAAACAAGCACCACAACAGAAAGAAAATTGGACACAGTATTGTATATGGACTTCAGTATAATCATCATCTCAAGGATAAGGCAGAAATCAGCATTTTGTAGAGTTCCACACTGACCTGCTAATTTCTGTCCCTGATTTATTCCTCTAAAATAAGGCTTTCCTACTTTTTTATTATTTTCCACAATAGATAAATTTTCAAGTGGTTCATTTTTCTAACAAAGTGTTTGGCCTATGCAACAGAGCTTTTGCACACAGAAGTTGCTAATGTCTCGGTTTGTGCCTTTTCATAAGTTTAAGATCATCACAGCCGATTCTAGAGATACAAATACCAACTATCTTTCAGTGTTAGAATGACACCGAACATTAGGAGGTAATGAAAAAAGAAAATTCTTACATAAGGTTTTCTTAGGCCTGCAGTGATTCTCAAATATTTGTTTTCAAAATTGGATGTTAATTTAAAACAGTACTGAAATAAGACTATTTTAGCTTTTGATAAGGTATTACCAGAGGCTCTTAAAAGGAACTACACTGTTATGGGATATGGGAGAAGGGATATTCTCTTGTGGAATTATTGATCAAAAGATTAAAATACATAAACAAACACTCCACCCCAAGCACGGAACTATATGGCCATTTTTCAGAGTGAACAGAAGTTTCCAGTGTACTTTCCCTATTTCCCCAAGGAACTGTACTAGTCCCAATTTTCTTCGACTATTCCATAAATATATCAAAAAGAGGGAGTAAATGAAGAAGTGGTAAATTTTGATTATAAAAAATACTTTAAACAGTCAGAACTATATTTTAGTAAAGCATTGCAAACAAAGTTCTCTAAAAAATTGGCAATAAAGCAGCAGATAAAATTTGGTGTATATAAATGCAAAAGAAACACAGGGTAAAAAAATAACTGCACAGTGACGATATGTGGTAACTACCGTAGCAATAAGGGGGGAAAAAAAAAAAGTAGTATCATTCTCCACAGTTATTTAAATGACATCACTTCAGAGCTCAGTGACAGTCAAAAAGGGTAAGACAACTATTAGGAATGAATAAGAAAGGAAGAGACAGTGAAAGTAAGTATTATTATGCCATTGCAGAAACTGATGACATACCCTCATCTTGAATAGTACATGCAGCAGTGATCATCCCAACTCTAAGTTATACCAGATATGTAGAAAAGATGCATAGAAAGGGCACAAGAACTAATCAGAGATTTGTAACAGTTACTGTACAAGCAGAGACCAATAGATTATGATTCTTCAGTTTGGCAGAGAAGAGGAGAGACAGACAATTGGCATGTAAAAACAAAGATGTTCATGAAAAAAACCACTGAATTATGAAGTGCATAGGTAACAATTAATCTTTATTATTCAGAACACAGGAAAATGATAGAAATAGTTAAATCACTGGTCATCACACTTAAAAACAAACACATCAGTATTTTTACCACAAACTGTTTAAGTCATTTTTGTTGCCAAAAGTACAACTAGAGTCAGAAAAACTAGCCACTAGCAGAGAATAAATTTATCAGTAACTACAAGAACAGTAACCAAGAGGTTGACTCCGGCCAGGAAATCTCCTGTATCACGAATTGCTGGGATCAGCTGGGGGAGTACACCAGGCAAAGGTGGCAAAAGTGTTTGTCCTGTACTTAAGCTCTTTCCTTAAGCATTGTTATTGGACACAATCAGACCAACTACATTTAGCTGAACAGACCTTTAGCAGGAGCAAGGAAAAGAGGGAAAGGACCATCTCCTTTACCCCATCTTCTACTGTCTTATTTAATCAGCCTAGAAGTATGTACTTTACTACTACCAAATACCAAATCTATTTCATTGAAAATTGCTTATTCTTACATGCCTTTGAAAATTCCAGTCAATACTGGCCCAATAATTTAAACTCTTATCCAATTCTGTCACTTTATTGTGACTTTTAAAGGAAAACTCCAGTGGCAGGCTACAGGCAGATTTAAAAAAAACAAAACAAAAACAACCCCCCCCACCACACACAACATAAAAAGAATAAGTAGTACCTCTTGAGGTTTCAACTTTTCTATGTCTGTGGAGAGGTCTGAGCTTTTTCCATGAAGACTGCCATTTTCCTGTAAACAGGCAAGTAAAGTAGTAAGAAAAATTACAACAAGAGTAACATTCTGTACTAAAATCTGTGGAAAACAGCACTGGATTTGTAGCCTTATTTTAGCAAATATTTAACATGTTAACAAGAAAGGTTTTTTTGTTTGTTTGTTTTTTAAAAGTCTATACCTCACCACAAGGCAGCATTTAGGAACTCAAAAGGCAAACGAACTGCATCATCTGCCCTGCGTCCTGAGAAACTGATCTGTTCTCTCCTAATACAGACCTGCACACTCATTTTAGCTCCTCCTCACGCTCAGTCATCTGATCTGGTCAGGGTATGAAGTAGCAGTTATCTTTATTCAAAATTCTTTGAACCAGTAGCATAATGTGTTTCACTAGTTATTCACTAGTTGAAAGAAAAAAAAAAGGCAATACATCTTGCTCAAAATGTACACGTACAAACTTGATCTAGACTGCTATATGAAGTCCAGTGCTTTTCCAGTGATTTCAATGCAGAATAGAATTTCCCCTATTCTACTTTTTTGCAGAAAAACATGGCCATAGAATAAATTAACATGCAAATTAATCTTTTAGCAATTATAAACTCTCTATACAGACAGTATATATTTCTAGTAATCATGACCTTTTGGGGGAAACACAGCATTGGAGTTTTCCTTTAAAAAGAAAAGAATTTAAACACTTTAGAATTTAAGAATTTTATTTTAAAAAAATCATCATTTAAATGATATTCCAGATAACTGTCTTTCAATACAGGGCTCTAGAGAAAGCCGTTTTTCCCTCGTGCATCATCTAAGTGTGATGAAGGCCTGGACAAAGATCAAAATTCATGGGCCAAACCCTCTGAATTCCTCTGGGTACCCACTCAACTTCGATTCAACACTGAATCTCATCTGACCGTGTGGGACAAATCTATGCTACTACTCCTCTGTGCCCGATGATCACATACCCCCATGAACCCAAGGAGATGCAGATGTTCTGCTGCCTTTCAACAGCTGGCACCGGACACTTGCATCTCCTTTCTAAAGCAAGCACACCAAGCCCACAGGATAAGCTACAGCTCCGGTCAGCCACTAGTCCCTAATCCCATCAGGAATGCTTCAGAGGCCAAGGGGCCAAGAGCCAACTGCTCACAGCTACAGGCATTCCCACAGAGGAGTTTTGTGGACAGTCTAACATCAGGTTCTGTGCTAAGGTAAGACTTACTCTGAGCAAATTTACATCATTTAACAGGTTTTCCATAAAGAAAGATAGTGTAGGTATCTGGGAAAATATTCAACTTGTAATAAGAATCTTTCAGTAGAATTTAGGACTATTTCCCCATGCACACGTGATTTCTGCTACTTTTTGACAAAAAAATTCCCTACCAAAGTGAAGGAAACTTTACCATGCCAAAATTACACAAACAAGCACATAGACACTATAAGAAATAAAGCAATTTTAAAAACGGAATAGGCACATACAAAACATTACCCTCGGAGGCAGAAGGGGGAGGTGAACTTGATTTCATTTTTAGTTTATAAACTTAGAAAGTTTATATACGATTACTCAGTGTTTTCCTGTTCTAAATTTTAGAGGGAAGCACACAAAGCTATACTATAAAATCATTAACTTCATCCACAAATAAAAGTATGAAAATAAGTCTATGCATCAGTATTTTCCATTTTTTGAACTTCCTAAAAATCAAAACAGCTTTAACCACCAATCCATAAAATTAAAGTTTATAATATTTAGTTTGAATTAGTAAATACCTATCAAAATAGCACGCTCCAGTTAAATGAACATACAGATTTTCATAGACTTTTTTTTCTTTTTTTAAAAACAAGCTGTAAATAATTAGTACTACAGAGCAAACTTCCAATATCATCTCAAATTACTTACATGAGGAAAAAATCCTCTGCACTTGCACAAAAAAAGGAAGAAATATCTGAATAACATTCTGGGGACAGATTCCACCAGCTCTTAAGATGATGCTCAGTTTGGCTAGAATGCAACTGACTTCAGCTAAAGCTGTCCTATAATAATGATTCAGCAAGAATTGTTTGCTGGGAGGAGAAATTTGTATTTTTACATGCTATTTTAAGTCTAAAGTTACGATTGCTGCAGGGAGAACCTGAGAAGTAGTTAACATCTCTGTTTCCTGAAGTCTTCTATAAAACTCAAGACAAACTTACAGTTCTTCACTTGCTCTTAATGATACACAAATAGCACTGGCCTCTTCCCGTGATTCTAGCTTCTGGTATACCTCTATTAGGGCACTAACACTTGCCTTTATCACCACCTTTATTTGGTATTATTTGTGGGGGGTTGATTCTTGGCTGGGGTTTAATTTCCTGCTTGTGCACTTTAGTTACAGTCTATATATAAACATAACAAAAAACCGCAAACACCCAGGCACCCCAATTTCCTATTTTTGGAATTCCAGTTGGCTGACCCTCTCCCTGCAAATATATGTGATTAATACAGTCCCACAGCCTAGGAATCACAAGCTCATGTTCCAGTTAGGCAAGGTCGTGATTGATTGATATTGATCAGCGACTTCATAAATGAGTAAGTGTCAAAACACTAAACACTTACAGTAAAAATACCAGTTACTAAGAACTGTATAGTAAGTTTCCATTTCAAATGTAGACAAGACTGGGATATCTAAGCCTGGGCTTCATGCCTCAAGGTACACAGGATGTTTAAAAAGGATGACTAATCTCTATGTTGCAGCTGTCAGACAAATACAACCCAAAAAGTTCTTCTTTCCTTTTATTATAGGTTATTTACTGAAGATCAAGGGGAAAAAATTAAGATCCTAGGATGACTCTTTCTAATACTCATCTCTAAATTCAGGTACAGGTTTTGACAATATCCACCGACCTGGACGAGAACCACAGTCTTGCAACCTCCCTGATCCCCCACATCATTCCTCAGCAAAAGAAAGCCACAGAGTTACAAGAGCTGACAGCTCTCTGGCACAAGGCTACTGAATCAGAACAGAATATTTGAACTACATTCCTCAGTTATGCTGTGTATTTCTAATAATTAATTCATTAGGGACTTAAACCATTGGTTTCTTAGGAAGTAGATACTCATAAAAAGAAAACTGAGCAGATGAAAAGGAATGCAATTTATTAAGGGGAAACTTTGTTTTTCATGTTTATTTGGGTTTTTATCAAGTCATGTCTATTGTAGGGTATTAGGTACTGTTAAAAAGTTTAGATCAGTAACAGGATGGATGCAGCCACAACAAGGATAGAATGAGGGTATTTAGAAAGTGATGCCTCTCTCCAATATCATGATGCAGCACATGATATAACTGGCTAATGTTAATGGAGAGGCTAGAGTTCCCTACACTTTGCCAATAAATCTGTTCCTGACTAAGTAACATGATTTCTACTTTAATTTTCTGACCACAGGGTAAAGAAAATACATACTACCATTCAACTATACAGTTATATACTTTTGTTTTCATAACTACTAAACCTATGTGTTTTTTATCTTCAGAAACCTGAATTACTATTGCAGTATATCAAAGTTATTAAAGCCTCTAAAAGACGCTAGTCTTTTTATTTAAGAGGAGCTTTACTTTTCAAAAACCTTGCCAAATCATCTGCCGATTTTCATTGCACATTCCCACAAACTTTCAGTATGAATTATTAAGTGAGAACCTTACCCTTGAAGATTCATACGAAGGACTTGGTTGACCACTTGTTCCCCAAGATGTGGCACCTGTTCGCTCATCCATACCTAGCAATGAAAAGAAAAGTACAGACCTATAATAAAAGACAGCAAAAAGCAGAATGCTCTCTGAATTTGATTTCAGCCTTGATCTCCTCCACATACTTAAAAAGCAGTAATTCTAAAAACAAAAAGTTAAGATGAACAAGTTCCTTGTTAATGAAGTAGGCTGCAAAGCAACCTACTCATCTGGACACCTGCAGCTGCTGAAAACTGGAGCATAAAAAGTCAAGAAGATTTGCCCATTCGCAGTGCCTTCCCCACACAATCCATAAGTTAACCTGAGTAACAAAACAAATGCAACCATGGTAGCCTCGTTTTTTGCACGGCCTGATTTATCTTGCATCTTAAGAGCTGAATATTGCGACACATACTGTGAAATGTATTGTTGTTATCTACTCCTTGCTCTTATGTCTTGCTTGAGTATTGAAAGAAGTGCCAAACTATTCCCCTGACTGGGTCTTTATACTACATGCAAGTTATTTTACCATAAAAGACAAGATAGAATGCTTTATATTTCAATGGAAAAAACAAAAAACAACAAGAAAGATTCGTGGTGATGTCTCTACTGATACAAGAATCTTTTTTTAATTCTTTAACGGTTCTTTTAGAATCGGTTCTCTTTATGCAAATCCAGGCTACAGCTCAAATGAGAAAGGGGAAGAAGAAAACAGGGAGCTCTTTAAACTCAATGTATATAAGAACATATATCCAAAAAATAGATTACCTAGCTAACAATTAGAAATACTTTTGCCAACACTTGTTCCAACAAAATAATTACACTTTATTCAAAGTTAATTAGTTAAAACATCTTCTAAAACACATTCCAAAACAACTAATTGCAAAAAGTACTTGGATTTTTACAGCCATTCATATAGGATAAGATTGTTATTCTAGTAATTAGGTCTGATTACATCTATAGCCAGAACTTTTTTTTTTTTTTTTTTTTTTTTTTTTAAATAAAGGGTGGAACAATTCCATTCTCAGAGGTGCACTTCCATGTCCCTCGGCCTGCAGAGCTCCCCTAATTACTTTCTGCCTCCTGTCACCCAGACTTCTCTCATAGTTTTGATGCACAGTAGAAATTCTTTATGAAGCTTTGTAGTGTCACAATTTATATATAAGAACCAAGTGCAAGTTACCCCACACAATCACCCTTAATCCCAAGCTTTATTATTAACTTACTGCAACTATAAAATTTTTCATGCATATACATCAGACTGGTCACATCACAAAATAAAATACAAGAAAATACAAGCTGGTATGTAAATAACCACCTATGGAATAATAGTATTCTAATCATTATTTCCTTAAGGAATGCATTTTATGAAGCTATAAAACACTGTTGCAACAAAGACAGCCTGAAGAAGGCATGGTAAACTGAAAGTACAGTACAATCAGCCAGATAAAAACTATAGACTCCTTTTGTGTACTGCAGGAAAGATCCTCAAGGCTGGAGAATGCTCTTTAGAAATGGAAAAAGAAAAAAATACTGAGCCAACAATTTGTGCAAGTTCGCTGCATTTTGCAGCTGACAGCATTGTTGTTGTTTTATTGTAATTGATCCAGGAGCTGAGTAAAAACTCGTGGCTGGCACTGACAAAGGCAAAAGTAATCTTTTGGCACAACCGACTCTTTTCTGCCAGAAACAACAGTGCCAGTAATACAGTGATTATCATAACAAGTCTTCCATTGCTTCAGTTTCAAAAGGAACAGATAGTAGGAGGAAAAAAAAAAAAAGAAAGTATCTTACTGCAAGACAAAACATTTCTGAAAATTTAAGACACAGTACATTATAAAAACCTACTTAAGAAATACATCAATAGATGATTTAAGTACAGACTTTAAATGTATGACTCTCTAATCAACAAAACATACTATTCATTCAAAAGTTGAAGTCAATGGGACATAAGGACCTATTTAAAGGTTCTGCTAAGTAAGCACATGTATAGTGAAAAACTGTCATATTTTTATTCAGTCATTTGTATTATGCAAATAAATTGTTTAAAGAAACCACTCTAAAATAAAATGTAACATTTTAAGATGGGAAATCAAATTAATTTCTAAGTAGTCTCCTGTTCTTAAAAAAAAAAAAAGAAAGAAAAAAGAAAAAAAAAGAAAACAACCACCACCCACAAACACACACACAGAGTACAGTTAGCCAGGAACACTGAACACTGTTCTTCTTTTCTACCACGTGTCTTTTTCCTCCTTTTCATGGAGCATTGTTGTTACTTTTTTTCACCTACAAGCCAAAAATAGGCTTGCATGTACTCTTCAATCAGATTTTGCACATGAAGTACCTCTATGCACCCTTCACAACCTCCTGGAAGACTGCCGGGAAGAGCTGGCTATGGCACATCGGACACCTGAGCTCCCGCTGCCCCACGACGTTTGGTCACTTGGAGCGATTGTGTCGCTGCCCCGGCCCCCACCAGCACAGCCCGCACCCAGTCGGGGCACAGCTGGCTCGCCAGCAACCCCCACCGGGAAACCACGCACGCTTCTGCAATGGCGCAAAGGGAATCTCTCCTGGCTTTTACACCATTTAAAGTTTTTTTCCCCACCAATGGCACAGATGAAAACCAACCAATTAAATACTGCAAGAGAGACACACGCACACACACAAAATCACAGGAGCAGAGAACAATGAGGAAAATAAGACAAATGCAGTGACCCAAACAAAGTCTAGCGGGCTGGGCACAAAGAAATAATGCCTACTTTAATACAGCTAAATTGTACTTCTACAGCAATAAACCAGGAGTATAAGGCACAGCTTCAAGACAGAGGGCCTCACAATGGGAAGCAGCAATCCTGAAGAGAGCACAGGCACCATCTTGGGTAATAAATTCAACGCAAGGTCTCAAAGCAACAGCGCGGTCAAAAGGGTTGAAGCATTTTCCCGGACAATACAGAACGGAATGGGACTGGGGAGATCACCACCTTTATCTAACCCCCTCTACAAGAAAACAGCGTTCAATTCTGGTACCCGCTAATTCACTGAGGATGTTAAGAGGGGACAAAAAAGCTGTACGAGTTATCAGCGCACTGAAAAATAGGGAAAGGCTCCAGTAGCTCAAGCTGTTTAGGCAATCCAAAAGAGTGGGAAATTCAACAATCGCCTGTAAATATTTTTGTAAAGATAATGCAATCAAGGAGACAGCAGTCTAATGAGGTCCTACCCCCCCCTTTTTTTTGGTAGGCATCAAGGATGGTAAGTCACTGAAAAGACTCATGAGTTGACTTCATACTTTTCATAATCAAAATCGGTTACTTTTGCAGAAGCTATGCTGTAGTTGAACTGAATAATTCAGTGAATTGTATACTTGTTTCAGATGATTCAGCTGGCAGCCTGCAGCCTGGTCCCAGCTCATGCAGCAAAGCATGAGTGCCGCCGGCGGCAAGGCCCACTGCTCCTCGCTCATCTCAGCAACGCCAGGCCAGCAAGCAGGGATGCCTTCTGCCTCTGGAGATTGAACTCCACAAACATTTTAAGGTTTTTGCTTAATGTCACTTTTAAAACAGGATTGAGAGCATTTAAGGTTCTTTTAAAAGAACAATTTAAAAAAATTGCTGCCTTATTACTTGAACATATGTATTCATTTTGAAGAAACAGGTTCAAACATTCATCTAATTTTTTTTAATTTATTTTACAAACAAACTGAAAATTGCTCTTCTTGGTGGTATAGGATAAAGGAGACGATATTTAAAACTTATTTCAACAGACTCAGGGTCTAATGTTCTTGTAAACAAGATAATATACTTTATAGGGTTGCCATCTGCTATGATGTTGATCAAATAAGTGATCTGACCAAAGAAATCACATTGTGGACTGTTAGAGTAGGTACTCAAGGTATGAGTTTCTATCTTTTATAGCTTCTTTATCCAATTTTGTTTCAGAGTAATGATATTCCTTCAGATCTGACTCAACAACTGAAATCGATTGCAAAAAACCTAGAGCACAAAACATAACATTGATTGTATTTTGCATCTTAGACACCCAAACTGATCAATCTACCATTAGGCTCCATATCACAAAGGTCTACTGTAAAGAATAACACAATAATTATGACACAAAATTATATTTTAGGTCTAGACTTTCTAGTGAGGGGATATAAAGAGAAATATGATTATGACAAAGAAATACCATCTAAATTTAAAAAATTAGCTTTTCAATAGATTAAGATTAGCTCTTAGTTTCTGCTTGATAATTCCAAATAGAAAATATCTCTCAATAACAGACTTAGTATTTTTAATAGAATATAAATGATTTTTATTCTGTTAACAAAGTATCTGTTAACAAAGTACCTAGAATTAGTAAGTCAAATAAACAAGGAAAGACATCAGAGACATATTTCCACATATATATTACCATGAAAAAACATTACTTAAAACAGAAAGGAGCTTTGACAATAGATTCACATGGTGGTCTTAAAATATACAAAGCTATGGGCATTCATCAAATTGAGAGGAGAAATGAAACCCAGGCAAGCTATCAGTCTAACCACTTATGTGCCATCAGAATAAATTCAGATTCAATATTATAATTAGGTTGAAGACAAAACATTTTCATTTCAAGAAATATAAATGGAGGAATTTCTCCTCTTTCCCCTCCCCCAAGGAAAGACAAGGGGAAGTGTTTAAAACAAGGAAAAAAAAAATCACAAGAAACTTCAAATCTCAATCTATACTATTTCTTGGAGAACATACGGATTGCATTACAGCATACAGATATAAAACACAGGTCAAAACTTCATGTAATCTCGCGGTACCTGAAAGCAAAACAGAATAACCCATTATATTTAAACTGAGTGGACTCTTAAGTGGACTTTTTCTCATTTATATTTCATAGAGAAAAAGGGAAAAGGTCACATTATGGTACACCAGAAAAAAAGGAAGTCACTCTTGTTCCAAAGAGTCTCAATCACTCCCAGTCTTGTGGGTCAGCCAGGAGGGGGGCTCAAATGCCTGGCTCAAAACCGGGTCTTGTTCTGAGCATACAAACTACATTTTGTCAATTGGCTTTGATCAAAATGCAATTTGTCTGGTCATTTCCTACTGCTCTCCTCACTCCCCCAAATCAGGAAGGGAATTTCCTCACTGGTAACAAAATTACCAGTATTTTTACTTATTTAAGCTACCTGGGAGAGTACCAAAGGAAAGGTATCTCTTTTTGTACCTTCTATTCAACAGAAGGTTAATGAAAGTGGTATGGCTTTGTCATGGAAAAATCTGTCTTGAGGCAACGTAATTTCATACAAGCCCCAGACCCTACAGTTCATTTATGAAAGTTCCTGGGATAATTTTATTAAATTGCATCATGCTGCTCACTCTCCTCCCTGTATTGAGCCACGTACAAGATTGTGTTGTCTGAGAGAGAGATTCTACTGTGCTTAACCATTAGTTTCATTTTGCTTACCTACCCAGTCAGGTTTATAAACCATATGAATAAAAGGCCTTGTTAGCTACCTATAACTATATTTGATGGAAGACACATTAAAATTACATTAAAAGAATATATTACAGAGATTTAAACTATCCTGAGGAGGCACTGGATAGCTCAGTTATTACCCATGAAATACTAGCTTCCATTAGAATATTTTCTTTCTTTGGAGTGCAAGATCAGTTTGAAATACTAATAGTGACTATTAATAGCAGTAAATAAATTAGTTTGCATTTATGAAACTAATGAAATTCAAGAGCATAATACACTACTCTCACAGCAAAGAATAAACACCCCTGCAATGCAAGTTAATGGAAAAATTATTTTAAGACTATGCAATAAGAAGTGCTACCCAAAATTAATTCCTATCCCCACAATAAGCCACAACAATTATAACTTCACCAGAACAAAGTAACTCAGCTTTTTTGGGTGATGACCAAAAGTAGCACTGATAGATGTTTAAAAAATGCTTGTAATCTAAAACAAGGAGCAGCAAAAAAAATTTTTTTGGGGGGGGGGGGGAACTGCTTAAAACCTACACTTTCATAAAGAAAAATGATACGCAAGAACAGCAGTCTCTCAGGGTAGAGGACAACTTCTGGCTGTACACTTAAACTCTCTTTCTCTAGTAAAACAAAATACTGAAGTTACAGAAGTCAGAAGAAAATGAAAAAATGGATCCTAGATTTACGTAAAGATACTGAAAGCATCTTGTTCAGGAAAACTGATCAAAAGATTTAATTTGTTTTAACGATATCTATTAACATCACAAGTCAGTACCAATAAAGCTGTTCCCGTAAAATTATTTTACGTAAAAACGTTTCAAGGAGTTCTCCACTTATTACCTGATATAATTTGCTACAAAAAAGAAAAGACAGACACTTCAAAAACAGCTGAAGAGCAGTTACTACTTTCAAGTAAATTTTACAAACAATCCCATTAGTTTCTTGTAATAATGGTCTGTGTACTCCCTACATAGAAAAGATTAGGCTATAACTACTGTAATTAACTGTACTCTTAAAAAAAAATGTCAGAAGTTGTCTGTTTTCCTTTCCCTGTGCTGTTTCCTAGAATCTAAATCAAGTCACATACTGAATCATATATCCCTGGACACTTTAACCTACTCATGATAAAATTGGAATGGGTATTTCCCACCCGAATGCTACTAAAACAGAAAATTGCATGTTGCTATGCGTCTATTGCCAGGAAATGTGCATCAGGTAGAGTTCAGAGAAGAAGGCATATTTACAATACTGTATGTAATACATATACATTGGTTATTTAGGCACACTTATTCAGACAGTTCAAACATAAAATAATGCTAAAAATGTATTAAAATTATACAAACTAGTATGAAAAAAATTGAAATTCCCTACAAGTCAGCAGAGATGCTGGGAAAACTGCACAGTAAAATTATTTTTTGTCTGAAAAAATATTCTTATTTATTAAAACAAGCCTTAAGTATTATTCTTCCACCCAATTTAAGCTTAAAATTCCAAGAGAAAAATTACAATGCTAATCTTCACAAATTACATCCTGAATATAATTTTTACACCTGTGCACACACAAAGTATGTCACAAAACCTCCCGGGCTGCAAACAAGAACAAGGCCAACCATCTTACAAATCAAACCTTTAGCAGGGATACAACCTTGACCTTATGTTCACATGCAAACACATGTACTGTTAAACTTATTAAATCGCATCATGCTGCTCATTCTGTTCCCCATATTGAACCATGAAGTTTCAGATTCAATAGTTCTGACAAGCAAGTCTCAGTCCCTAAGATATTAGCTATGATAATAATCCCTTCTACTGGCAATTTTTTCTGTGGTTACTTCAGTTATGACTCCATAGCTTTAAATAACCATGCACTTTAAAATATGTATATTTATATACACACCACCACCACCCCCCAAATCAAGACCAGGTCACAAGACTGCATACACCAGGCCAAAAATACTCCAACCTTAATCTCACAGTCAACAGCTCCTGTTACCAATTGTGTTACAACATTACTGAAAACTGCTAATCAAGCACCACAACAGCTCAAAACAATACAATCTGAGTTACACAGTATGTAACTGGGATGCTATGTAACTGGGAGTCTAATTCTCAGGGGCAAAGAAAACACTATAAATGTGACAGGTTTTGTAACAATGTGTCTAAAAATGCATTAAGAATAACTGCTTTCAGTCTTCCACTGGATCATAAGGTGTCCAACAAACTATAGCCCTCTTGAAAACATGCCAGTAAATAGACCAGGACATTAGTACAATCAGCAACACAGCACAAACTCCAAAATCAACTTGAGAACAGTATCATGCCATAGTATTGATGGTTGTAATGCATCTTTATCCATGCACAATTAAAACATAATTTGCATTATACAACTGCAAAAAAATAAAAATACTTCACTGATACTAGAAGATAGTTAATGCATTAATTCTCAAACCTGTGAAAGAAAAAGACCCCTTCTGATATACCAAATAGGTTAAGAGCAGAGAAAAAAAAGACCTGAAAAAATATTCACATTTATACAAAATACAAAAACCTCACATCTTAGTAAGCTAGGATTTTGAGTGTTGCTTAAATATAATGGCAAAGAGAATAGCTAAGGAAAGGCCAGTGAAATTCCACATTTACACTTCTATGATTAGATACAAAGATACTTACAGATATGCAATTAACATCATAGGAGTCTGAATCTGATCTTCAGAAGACCTAGACCAAGTTATTTTCTAGAAGCATGTGGAGGATATTTATACTTTACTAGGGCCCACAGTATCTTGATTTCAAATTTTTGGCTGCCCAACACTTTAGCAAGTATAAAGCCTATTTACTAACAGCAGCATGGCATCTCATGCTAGAAAAGCAATATACTAACACCTTAAGGTTTTCATAAAATAAAGCTCAGAGTACAAAGACATCTAAGAGAGAGATAACTTCAGAAAGAACTTTTCTAACAATTATATGCTCTGAGGAGCACATCTAAGAGACTCGCCCACTGGATTTAATTCTCATTACTGAACAAAACAAGTTACATATCAGGGGTTGTCTGAACATAACTTTGACATTGTATCTTTATAACAGAACGTCTTCTCTCTCAACTCAGTGGGGGGGAAAAAGGTTTCACACTAAACATTGTATTATAACTATAAAAACAAGGAGTTTACCTGTTCAGCCTTTAAATAGGGGAGAACATTCGACAGAAAAATGCAAGCACTGCACATCTGCTCACTTAAGCCAGAGATGCGGTAGGCTAGCTCTGAGCTACAGGTGAAAAAACAATAGGAGTATTATAAGAAATTCTGACTTAGGTAGTTATTACAACCTGGTTTATTAAGCTCCCTTGCAAAAAAACCAAGACCCTCTATACTTCATTTTTACCCAAGAAAAAGAACTTTTGCATGACTAGGACTTCCCCGTTTGCCCTGCAGCACAATGAAGCCCTGCAGCTTTGTCCAAGGGAGTGATAGCACCTACCCCTCTGCAAGAAAACTGCCCAAGCAAAGTGTTTTAGTTTGTCTGCTATTTCATGCGTGGGGGGGGGGGGGGGGAAGGTTGAAGCTAAACTATTAAAACCTTTCAAGAGGCGTCTCTTCCTACATTTATACAATAGAGTTTTAGCTGATGGCAGTTAGCACTTACAGTATCAATGATTACTTTTTCCAGTATAGATATTGTACTAGTACTTCCCCCTTCATGAGCTATCTGAAATGCAGTAAAAGTCTTTCCAGATGTTCTCCTTTTGTGGAGATCCCAAACCAGCAGTTCTCAATAGTTTCTTTCCTTCCAAAAGCAACAGCCAAAATCCAGGACGAATCAACTATGAAGACCTGGCATAGCCTGTGCTGCCCAAAGTGCCTTCAGCTACTTTTTCCTTCCTCTATATAGAGACACTTCTTCCAAACACTTCTTCGACACGGCTTTTGCTGATATTTTTGACCCTCATTCTCAAAGTAGGAAAACATTAATTTTGTTAAAAGAGAGAAATCCGGCTTTAGATTTAGATCAGGATATCAGCCCAAACATTTGCTGAATCAAGCTCCATGCTGCCTCAGATGTTAACTGCGTGCCGAGTCCATCAGTCAGGCTGCGCGTCGACAGTTCCCTTCCCATGAACGGGAGCGCAGGCTGCTCTGCCCACAACGCTGGAAAGCTGCTGTGATGCAGCTCAGCCTCCTACATCACCAAACAAGCTGGAAGGAAGACTGCTGCCCGATGTAAGTGGGCCTGGCACTGGTACCTATTTCTGCAACTGAAATGCCTGAGGGAGCCTGGTTATCTTCAATCCCCCAAAACATTTGCTTCTGTTCATTAGGTGTTTTCACAACTTCCCTTTGTTTGAAACAGATGCTCCTCCACCCGTTTAACCAAGATGTCTCACCACATCTCAATGAAGTAATAAGCTGCTTGATGCCCATATTCACCAGCTTCTTCCTTCACAAGCAAAGAGCTACCTAGTACTTTCTGCTTCATGTTTTAACATTTTTCTGCTGTTATATCGATGTTGTTACAGCTTACACGAACGGAAGGATTACCTTCCTAACAAAGTCACACCTTTAAGAGATCAGTGACACAGAAATAAGAATTCTACTGTAGTCAAGCCTCCCTGTTCTGCACTGTGGTCTTCAAATGCCAAAGAATAATTACAGCAATTTAACTTCACTAATTTAGCACAAGTGTCCAGCTATTCTGAAGAGAACTTAGAGTAGTATCACACTAACTACAAGAACAGCTCATTTTTCTATTCTAGAAAATTAGCAGAACTGGTGAAATCTGGGTCTGGTGGAAATGAGTCCAGAAACATCTACATTTACCTGCACAGATTTTAAAGTTTCTCCAATTTTACCTCTTAACCCAAAAGAAAGATCAATATTTTTCTGTTTGAAGACTGCTCCGCTCTTTGTATTTCTTCTACTATCCTTTCATTTAATACTCCTTGGTCTGGTTGGGCTGCCTAACATTTCTGCATGGCTTAAATCCCAAAGCACACTTCTACAGAAATGTAATTTTTCAATGTTTTTCTCATGACAAACATTATATAAAGAATGCTTTTAGCTCATAAAATGCACCTTAGAAACTATACACGCTTCAGAAGCAAAACTTGATGGAAATAATATTCAAGTAACCCATCTTTAAATCGGCTTTATTCTCTAATGATATTATAGCTCGAACTGACATACCTATTATTGTTAAAGTATACCCCCTCCTTTTTATTTTATTTTTTCGATTGAGGGCAAGTTGCACTTTAAGTAAATAGAAAAATTTGCTGCAGTTCTCAAAATATGCTGTTACAGCAGCTCTGTAGGTTATAGCTTGAAAACGCTGAAAACCAATAAAATCCAGTAGACAGTCTTTCTATGCTGAAAAGCATCCTTACCTGTTAATTTTTCCTTTCTGCAAAAATAACACAGCATTTAAACACCTCTGATCATTAACTTGGTCTACAGTCAAAAAGCAAGCAGCAATCAATAATTATATCAACTTAAAAAAAAGAATAAAAGCCTCCTCCCAGGATGTTTTAAAAAGGTTTCTTTCCATGGAGGCAGAAAATAATCTCCCAAGTTAATTCTGAGGGGTGCAACATTTATAGGAATGAAGAACACATTTCTAGGGACATTTAATAAGAACACAGAAACTAGCAATTTTACATTAAATTAAGACAAATAATGAATGGTTTAATATTACAGGTGAGTAAGAATAAGAACTAGAAGGATACTGAGAGAAAACAGAAAACGAAAAACCAATTCCTTAGCACTACACCGAGCAGGTAAGCATCAGTCATGTAAGCACAGCTTGCAAACAGACCTGTCAGCCAGGGAGGAAGTTATAGTAACACGACCGCGCAAAGCAAGCCTCCAAACAGGCCACTAAGATTTACCAGCTTCTCACAAGGGATTTTGATGCAGGAACCACTGCCAGACAACACCTTGTGAGTCAAGCTGCACATGTGCAAACACGAGTCTATCTTACTAACACCTAATGGCTGGCTGCCACCCAAAGGAGGCCGTTCTGCTTTCCTTAACACTTCCTCGGCCCCACTGCCCACCTCTGTATTTAATTTTCCTCCCTCATACTTGTCAGACCCTGCAGTAAACCAGCTCACGAAGAAGCTAGCAGAAAAATGAACCATAAAAAGGCCTTGCTGGTTTCCTGCCAGATTAGCTCACAGAAGTATTTCACGACAGGGCCAGAGAAATAGCAGTGCTGGCACAAAGGCAGGGGAGGGAGCACAAGCATGAGAGCAAGGCCCACGGCAGGGCTGCGCGAAGGGCCAGGGAAGCAAGGCCACCACTCGCTAGTGCTCACGAGCTGCGAGACTGACAGTGTGTTAAAACCACGGCGACTTCTGCAGGAAGAAAGTTACACTGCTGTGGGGCGAGGCATAAAATTCTGCAGCCTACTCTGGGACCGCTGGCTTTACTGGACTACTGATGCTACTATACCAGTGTGTCAGGAAAAAAAAAAGTGAATAAATGCATGCTTGAATTATCCCAAACATCTGTAATCTTCATAAAAGCCTTAACAACATGAGAAGTGTTAGGGTAGAAACAGGTTACCAAAAACTTCAGGACTGCCAAACGACTCATGTACACACTGCTTTGTTCACTTGCTAGAATTTTAGCCAAAATTTACAGGAAAAGCAAGTTATTTTCCCTCTGTTCCTTCTGTAATTAAAAAGACAAAAAGTAAGAATTTTTATTTAAAATTTTTTGAAATACGTTTTGCATCTTAGCCAAAACACATCTTGGGTCCCATGTGCCAAATAAATCACTAAAAGCCATTTCTTCTTTTATTTCTTGGAACCTAAGCATTACCAAAACAAGCCAACCTATTTGCCTTGTCCCTCTGGATGGTGAATATGTTTAAATTTTGCTGGCTTTAAATCCTGCAATTTGTTCTCTTTATGCTACTCTTAAGTCTGGCAACAACTTTCAGTCTTTGCTTGACTTTGTTCTTTACTTTTTCCATACTCCAGCACTCTGATGCAACGTATGCACTTCAAATTTTGTATAAATGCACAGCTTTTGCTTAGTCATTGAAAATAAAATATTACTGTTATAAGGATTATCAAATAATTTTACCAGAACACAGACTATTTGTATTCCATTAAACACTTAAATAAACAGATGATGGCTCTTTGAAAGAGACAACCATAAGTTACTATTTGGGAAATAATTCAATATAGTCTAATCATGAAGAATATTATTACTTTTTAATACACTATCATTTGAAATTGTTTTGTAGACAACACTATGTGAAATGGTAATAGGCATCAAATATCTTTCCACAACCCCATTTATCTGTGCAGAAATACTGGAATAAGTTCAGAAGAATAATATCGACTCCCTCTTCCAGATACAAAATAAAATCCTAAAGATTCACTCATGTAATAGGCAAGGCAATTAGGAATAAATATCACATATACTTTCACAATATATGCTCACATGGACGTAACATGCAATACAGATTCCTTTAGGAAAGAAAAACACATGTACTTTTAAGAAAATTAATAAATACTTGCACAATGAAGTGAATTTGTAACTATACAAAATTCTTTAACTGCATTTGGACAGATGTAAAGTGATATACTTGCATAATTGAAGGGCTATACTAAAATTTATTAGTGTCCTCGTGTACCCATTCTAGAGAGACAGAGGATTTCTGTCACTATTAGCTAAACCAACATGTCACAAGTATTTTACAGATTTTTCACAAGTGATAGGAAAGCCCAGTGAACTAAACAAATACACACTGATGCACCTAACAGGATGTGTACACAATTAATGGAAAAATTTAAGTACAAAAAGCTCCAAAAAAGCTTCTACATTGCACATATTTTACAACATAGAGTTTATATTTAAAGGTCACACAAAGAAAGTAAACAGGCACATCACAGATATACATAGGCAATCTGGACTTAAAAAAATACTATGCATGTCGCTGATACAATATCAGCTTTACATTAGAGAATACAGACTATCTTCAGGATTTTATTCTTGTTTAGCTTTACTTTTTAAGAAGCAAGAAATAAATCTGAAGCTACTTCCTTAAATATATTTTCAAGTTCATTGTTGAATTTTTGTAAACATATGGGACAGACCTTGCCTTGAGTAAGGCGTTTACTTTTAAGCAATTATCAGGAAACCATAAAATTGTATATGCTTCAGCCCCTAATATCTCTTTAGCCTAGTTTTCATTTTCCTAGTGGACTCAAAGCAGACCGTTATCCTAATGCTGAATATACTATGGGAGAAACAAGAGAAAAACTCAAAAAATACTACAAAATATTGCATTTAAAAAGACTACAGAATAACATGCAAAAGACAGCATGAGAAAACATACTCTATACCTGCTTTCTCTCAAAAAAGAAGACTTAAAAAATGAACTAGAAGTTCACACTTGGTGGATTCTCTCAAGAACTGCAGTGTCTAAATGATCCCAGGACTAATTATTTCTTAAGACTTCTTACAAGCCTACATTTAAGGGTCTAAAGCATCCTATTTCTACAGGATTTCCATCAAATACAGACTCCTACCTCTTTCATCTCAAAACCAGAGTTTAGCATTTTACAAAAGATTCTAAAAATAGAGATGAAGATAAGTTACTTCATCTTATTTTCCATTAAGAATGATGTACATTTGAGGCCAAAACTCTGTATTTCGTGTACTAGATTAAATTCACAGTAATACCATCTATAACACTAGTTACCAACAGGTAACAGAAGAAGCTGATGCTGTGCCTACACTGATCTAGTGCTGTACTGTCACTTATTCAGGGGAGAGTCGATTACACCTCTTCCATATCTGCATCTCCCCCTTCATTCCAACACAAAGTTTACAAGAACTTGGCTGCTTGCAATAATGATTGTGGTAATCTTCTGTTCAGCAGAAAAATTATTAAAGAATTTTAGAAGGTAACATCTGTATTTTAAACAGCTCTATCAGACTCAAGATTTGAACTAAGAAATATACTTGCTACAACTATAGAAGTGTAGTAGTACTGGGTATACTGCCTTTTACAGACAAATGAAAAATCACTCTGAGTAAACAGACATTTTTAAACCAGCTCCAAAATTAGTGATCTGTAACTGCAGCAAGCTTAGCACAGTTTAGCTTGTGCTGCTCAAAAGCTTCCAGACTGAAGCCAGTTTCTAGCAGGGCTTATCAGCTCTATCACAGCACCTTACTCACAGCAGCTAAGAGCCCCAAACTGGATCTAAATAATGTCAAGCAATTCATAGCACAGGCAAAAAAGGATACTAAAATAAAAAAAAGGACCGATAACCTATAGAAATCAGTGAGTTATTTAAAACCCTACAATACCTAGTGTTTACATTGACAGCATATATTGCAGAAAAAAGCTATTTAGAACAAATCTATAAATTGATTTCCTGAACATTTTAGTCACGCTTAAATTACAAGCTGTATTTTAAGCTAAAAGTTCTGTCTAAACTTAGTGATTGCAAATTTGGTTTATAACTCAAAAAAGTTACTTTGGTGGAAAATATGATATGAGAGGTGGGGAAAATAAGCACTCTTATTTTTTACTATTTTTTTTTCTTCCCCTGATGCCAGCCTAATTTGAAAGTAGAATCTCTCTGTAGCAGAATAGCTCTGTAGGAGTTATTTTGCTCGCTCTTCAAATGCAATGGAAGTAAGTCAAGGTCATCAGTGGTCTAAAGAAGAAGAATGAACCACCTGTAGAGGTCAGTATTTTAAAAGTATACCAGCAAAAATGAAGCAAACTGTGCCAGATACTCTATTTAGGATGAACTATGACATTATACTGTGTGCATTGAACAGATAATCATCTCATGCACCTACATACACATATTCTTCCCCCTCTACTGGCTGATAAACAGCACAGAAATAATTGTGCTCTGATAAATACAATAGAGACAAATGAAAACAAACCATAATTCAAAAGAAAACAAAAACAAAATTCCTGAAGTGATTCATCACAGCAGTAATACTGAGCAAAACTGTTTTCCTATGAAAGAAAAAAGGCCACAATAGTGATTAACAGTTTAAAAATGTTGATGTCAAGAAATGGAGAATTGCTTAGTAAAATGAACATGTAGATAATATAGTCTACTTTCAAAACTTATACAGTTTTTATACTAAATCAAAAGGTAAAATTATTTTCCAGACTAGAGAGTTTTGCTCAGTTTATATCATGAAGTGTATATACTATAGTAAAAGGTCTTTCTGAAAGGCTCAGAAATAGATGCTTGAATACAGTTCAACAAATTTAAAATACATGCTTTCCTACAGTCTCAATCTCTTGACTAGATCATGAAAATGAGTAAGATATAAAAGAGGATACATGTATTTTTAATATACTATAAGGTAAAAAGGATAAAGAGAATTCAGATCATATCTTCTCTGAAAGTGTATGCAAGATACAGCAGGTAAGACATCAATCAGGTTTAATCAAAACTTTCTATTGATTTCAGTGGGGAAACTAGCACAGAAAACACCTGCTACATTAAATCTCTTTCTTTTGCTTGCATGGAATTCTTCTATGCTGACATATGAGATGCAGTTGTTTGTTGAATGAGATGAAGAGAGCAGCAATTCAATTTTAAGTTGTAAAACTGAAACAGAAAGGCTTATAGTTCCCATATTCTTTCCCCCCAAAAGTTAGTTGCAAAGAAATCTAACAACCCTGCAGCAATAACATTAATGCTTAACTCAACTTTAATACTTTGTTTTAGAATTCAAAAGAATTTTCAGAAAATAATCAGTTAGGCACCAATACCATCAGGCAGCAGAAAGTTACCAAATCTACCTAGCCAGTAGGACAGACAACCCAAATTTTTGTTTGAAAACAGTCAACATGAGCAGAGGAAATTTAATCAAAATTGTGTTTTACTCTGGAGTACGAATTGTCTGTTTTTGAAATATTTTAACCATGCAAAATCTCATCTTCTTATGTTTACCATTGTAAACATGTCTTTAGGACATGCTCAAATTGCTATTTATTTCTTTCTTGGTTGCCAATACTTACCTTTTTGAAATAGTTTTCACTAGGTTCTCCAGATTTTCATCCTCTGCAACACACATCCAGTTACTGTATTAGGTTCTGCATATCAATTATACAAACAATTCAGTCTCCTGATAATTACTAACTGGACACACGCTAGCTGCAACAGTGTATGGTTTGATCTGACAAAGCGTTTGTCAAGGAACCTGCTTCAGACAAGTCTCATTCTTGGATGCTTTTTTTTTTTTTTTTTTTTTTGCACATTTAAAGAAGGAATCCAACTGCTAATGCAAAACGCTCATATTATCCAGCTATGCAGACTAAGCAAGCAAAAAGTTCTTTGAACAACATGACCTTTGAAAAAAGCAGACTCACTGCATCTAGCAGCTCTGCAGCCTCCAGCCTATTCAAGCAGCCTGGGTGTGAGGAAATTACTTGAGTGCAAGATCAGAATATTAAATATCTTGCAAAGCTATCAAACAAGGGAGTAACTACTTCAGAGCAAAACTTTCTTTGCTGTCACCATCAGGCAGCAGCAAGTGTCGATAATGGCAGCAGCAGCAGTTTGGGGTTTTGCTGCACACCACTCTGAATTGTCTACTGCCATTTGGAAAAGCACCATTGCAGTTGACAAGCTAAGCACTATATTCCACCGCCACTTGCAGGACTGTCACACATGGTGACAGAGACTGTCTCCTTAAAATTTCACCGCAGCAGTGTCACCTAATTTTAGGAAAGCACTGAAGTACTCTGCCATTTCCGAAAGACTTTGTGGGTTTGCATTTATTCAAAAACTGTTGAAATCCTTATAATGGAAGTCTGCAGTAAGCAGGCCTAGATCAAACTTGTGAGGCTCACACAGAACTTTCAGTTTCTAGAACATAATTTTCTAATGCATACTTGCTCAAATAATTCCTCAAGTCAAAACGTTGCAATGCTGTTGGATTTTTTTGACATGGCAAAAGCATACATATAGGATAAACATATAGCTTGATGAAGCAGCATCTAGGGTATACTCTAAAGCTTATAAATGGCTGATCAGATTTATAAATTGTGTTTCTTCTACTATCTGTTCTTAAAGTCTTCATCTAAAGAGAGAGAGACCTCAAGTTTTCACAGTTTCTGAATAATTTTATAATAGCTTGAAGCACCATTATTATATTTTTGAATTAAAACAAATTAAAATGTTAAGCACAGCAAAAACAACTTTCTTTTGAGTGGGATTAAAAGTTACATCCCCAACTCTTACACCACTGCTTGAACAGTAAAAATGAAAATCAGTCAAAGATTCTGCAACTGAAAGTCTTGAACTGAAAAGTACCTGCAGTCACTGTGGTACAAACCATAAACCTCAGATAGAAGCAATTTCCTTAACAACAGATTTCCACTGCATGCTCACGTCTGTAATATGTGGTAGGAAGGGCAGACAAAGAATGTTGAAAGAAGATTTGAAAAGCTTAAATGGCTCTACAGTCCAGGAAAATGGAAAGGGGGTGGGGGGACGACAAAAACAAACAAACAAACAAAAACCCCACAACATGCAAATAAATCTCTATTCCCTTTGACCATTCCAGTTCTGGAATGCAGGTCAAAGCCAGCAAGGAAAAAAGAAGAAAAGGAAGATCTCTGAAAATCACCAGTAATTTTAAAATTCCAGAAGAGGATATTTTTCTATTGTAATTACACAGCAACAGCAAAAATATGAAAAAAGAGGAACCAAGCAGAGAGTGAGTTTCAGCAAATTTTGTGTCCCCGTTAACAACCTTGCAGAATTAACCATGGAAAGTCACCCTACTTTAAAGCCATTAGCATCTCTGAGGATACTGTGAATTCCCACAAAGTGCCAACGGGAAACTTTCATCAACGTTAGCCTTCACATTTCAAAAGAGCGAAGCCAACCAAGCAGCTTCTTTACAAAAAGTTAAGAAGCTAAACACTGACAGAAAACAGTAAATTTTGCAGAAACCTTTCCAAATTGATGGTGTACCTTCCAGTAAAGAATCTAGGAAAGTTCACTCACTTCCTAACACAGTAAAATTTCACGCTATTGCTGCCTGTTTTATCTCAAGCTCCCAAATGCATATGAAGGATTCAGTGCAAACTTTTCTGACTCAGCTATAAACAAAAAGCATCTGAAAGAAACTAAAGTAGAAACTATTTGACCTAGATCCGCAGATAGGTCACTAATCATAAATCGGACCCAGGATCATAGTTGCAACAGCAGAATTTCAGAACTGTAATAAAGGAATATCCTCTGTCTTTCTTGTAGGACTGCACTTCATCATTTAAGCAAAGGTCCTTAAAACACAGGCCAAAACGTTGAACCATTTTTTTTTAAAATACATCTTACAATAACTGTGTATTTCTTTAATCAACAGACAATATTATCTAGCATATGGCCAAAAATCTCACCAGTGAAATCAGTAGTTGCATCACTGCAAACAAGATTTCTTCTGACTTCTTTGTAAAAAGTCAGTTCAGGAAAAGCAGTTTACCCACTGGGAAAGTCAGAAACTATCTCTGTCACTGAAAGCTAGAAGACTTTACTTTTTTAAAAGAAATACAGTATGATATGCTATGGAAAAAGGATGGGGGTGAGGAGAGAACCCTGCAACAGGACCGCTCTTCTCTAATGAGTTGGGAATGATTCAAGGATTTGCGATGGACATCTTACTCCAGAAAACAGCAATATTTCCTTTCTTTAGGATTGTTCTCCCCAGCTGTTACTGTATAGGCAACAGAACCAAGTGCTCCTAAAAGGACTGTCCACATAAATACAACTATTAGTAATTTTGGAATACAAAATACGATCGTAAATTTTCATGATCTGCTATAGCAGCACATTCATGTTTAATTAAGCATAATACTGCAGATGTTTTACTGCATATTTTTTATATATTCACACACAAAATAATATGGTGGAAAAACTGTATATTGAGATCTGGAAGAGGAGTAAGAATAAGGGAGTTATAGCAGAATAGAAGTATTCATCCAACGTTGAATTTGCTGCAGCAACAGTGAACTACTTTTATTTGAAATGAGTAGTGTGCCAGTAGAAAGACGAACAGAAATGGAAAAACATGACTAGCTCTAAGTAGATAACAAAAGCATAAAAACAGGATGCAAGCTGGTTTCTCCTCCAAGAACTTCTGAGAGATTCCCAATTTGATACATGTGCTAAATTATAAGACAATTCACTCTTTCCAACTAGGTCTCCATGTCTTTATCGCCAAACACATGGAAACGAGCAGTGAGAAAAAACTACCATGGAAGTGAAAAATGAATGCTAAAAAGCAGGAAGAGGACAAAGTATAAATTGAATGATTCCTCAAAGCAGCACTACTGAGAAACTTCAATCTCCAGTTCTTAGTGAGTTAATGCAAAAATCAACCATCTGTTAGAGGATATGAGGTACCAGGAAGGAATCTGGTAAGTATACAGGTTTGGGGTTGTTTTTAACCTAAAAAGCCAAACCCCTCCAATAGTGGAAATGTCAACCTTTATAACACAAAAGTCATAAATTAGTGAACTGTATGTAAAACCATATTTTATAAAGCATTTCCTCATACATGAGCAGGTTTTCTTCTCTGCTCCAAGAGATCACCATCAGAGACCAGCAAATAAACATGGGGCAAACTGGGACCGACTGATGATGTTTAAGGGAAAAACATTTTTACACAAAAAGCATAGATATTTTCAAGTAAAAACTGACAGCTATCCCTACTTTGAAGTAGGGCACGTAATTTTGCAGATTTCATAAAGCTGGCCCAGTTGTATGTTCCATAAAATTGATTTTTTTCAACTGTTTTCCATTGCACATATTTTTAAGCCATCTTGGTTCCTCAGTATCTTGTGTAACTTTCTGTTTTCTTATTTCTCTTACCTCCAATTTCATTTTTGTGTCACCAGTGTCTTTTATTGAATGAATGCACAGTAAAAAAAAGTCGCAATATGCTTCACTGAGTTTTGTCATTTGAAATACCAGCCTCAAGATCCTTAGCACCTTGCAGCTTTAAAACACCCTATTATATTGTCAAATGAGTATACAAAGAAAAGGCAAGAATTAATATTCTGTACCTAACATACTGAAGAAGTGTAAAATGTGTATATAAGATTTAAGGAAATGCTATTAAATAATTATCTACCTATTTTATTGGAAAATCATTTGATTTTAATGACAGTAGACCAGTGAAAACCAATACCAAAATATCTTACCTGTACTTCAAAACGGGAAAGAAGTACTCTGAAATAAAGGAATACAGGCTACATAACTGCAGTAATCAGAGGCAGATTATCATTTTAAAATAACCTCTTTCTCTTCCATTCTGTCCTTTCCCCTCCCTCCTGGACTGAATTATGTGCAGTACAAATACATCCTCATGCACAAATTATGACAGGGTATCCTAAGCAAAGACCTCCACTTTTGCCATAAAGAATACATAAAAAACTGCATAAAGGTACCTCTCCAGTATTGCAGAAATATAGCCTTGATGGTTTTAAATCTCGAAATGCTTTTCCATTTCACTTGCATCTTTCCTATATAGGGTATGAATTTTCTTTGTCCCAGTTTCAAGGCGAGTATCAGCAAGGAAATGAGAATGGAAAAAGCTTTTTTATTACTATTATTAAATAAATCACAGATAACACTAAGATACAAGTTCTTCCTCATTACACTTATTAGTGATCCTCAACTGCAGCCTACTTCAATGAATTTGTGCTGTATACAAAGTAAATCTAGTTCAAGACTCAAAAATTCTTTCAAACAAAAGACAAAATAAAGTAAGCCCATAGAGCCAGAACTATTCCCATAGACAAAACGAAAAATTTTAAAAGCACATATGTAAAAAACAGCATTTTCTTATACTTCTCAGACAGTTACTTAAAATTGAGTAAATATGAGAGATAGTAACAAGGTAAAGTAGTAATACTTTATACATCCTCAACCCTGGAATTAAACATATTTCAATTTAAGGACAAATTTTTTGAGCATTGTTTGTACTCTCCATACCTTTTAATTACATAACAGAGTCCTAACTTTTCTCTCTAGCACCCTTATACTACAAAGGGAAAAATTAAGGTACTGCTTCAAACAAATGCTTATCATCCAGATGTTTTCAGCACTGGGTATGACCCTCCTAAGAACAGCTTAAACTGGGATATCATTAAGTTTCAAAATCTAGATAGCAGAGCACAAGAACAAAAGTAAATTGTTGTAGATTTAGGGGTTCTAGTTTTTGTTTTGTTTTAATTTAAAGCTCCACAACAGCCTTCAAGGGCAGAAATCAGTCAGCAAAACACTGTCACTTCCACATCCCATTTCAAAACAATCTGAAACCTAGGGGAGAGAAAGAAACTGATTATTCAGACGCAACTTTCAGTGCACAGTAGATATAAAACTTAAAATTACGGAATTCTTTTCAACTGACAACAATTTTGAGATTCTATTCTTTTTAAATAAAGGACACAGAGCCTCTCTTCCCCTGTCATCAGATACATTTACGAAACTAGTCACCCAAGAACAGAGAGTAAATATGCCATATTATCATTCTTTCTTCAGTTCCAGCCTTGTTTCATTTTATGTTAACATGACGTCCTCATACTCAGAAGCATGTGATCTGCATTGAGAAGTACTGTACTATTTGACTAATTAAAAAAGGCATCTTGTCAGCTAGGGTTCTTGGGTTCTTTTAGTGACTATTTGAGTCACCATATTTGAGTTTTGGTTTTTGATATTTGAGTATTTGATTTGTCTTCAAGAGAAATAGCAAAAAATCCTGATTAAAGGAATTATCACATTAAGTTATCAATGAGCAAGAACTTTGCCCTTTCACTCTGACCTTTCGGTGTCTAGTTTATACGGATCTATTAGGATGAAGATGTTGAAAGCATCAGGATACACTATTTAACACCTGTTTAGAGCACAACAGAAATTTTAATTGTATTTAATGAATATTTTACTTGTGCTGACCAAAGGAAATACATGTTTTTTTCTTTTAAAGACCTCAATTGGAAAGCAACCAATTATAGGCATATCAAATATTATCAGCATGCATAGCCATTAAATTTGCTGGCCATCAACTATATGATATTATTCTTCCCCCTTTCCAAATTCATTTTAAATTACACCTTGAATCTAAATTTAATTCAGTAAATGACAATGGAGTCACCTGAAGACACCAGTGTTCTTCTAATCATGTATTATCTACTCAAACATGAATCTTTCCATAATAAACATCCTAAAGTTCTGGTATACCAGACTTGCTCAGTAAGTCCAAGCAGCTCTGGCTCAGAGTAAAAATTTGCTTAATGATGCTACTCTATCTAAATTTTTAACTAAACATCAAAAATAAAACATATAAAGCTAAATCATACAGGGAGCTATAATAAAAGTACAAAATCATTAAAATTAATATAAACCAGCAAAGTACACTTGCAAGAATATTTATTTTTTTCTATCCTAAAACCAGCAAAGATACCGCCTTGCCTTTCCAAAGAAGTCTTTTCAACTTAAAACTTTTGCATCATTTCAGTCCATCTTGTGAGCCTGAAACCTTAGAATCAAGATGCTCTTACAAATAACTCCTGCCCCGATCTAAAGTCACTAATGAACACACCAGGAAGAACATACAGCCTACCCAAAGGTCTTGCCACACATGTTTAAAGACTATGTTTAACCTCAAATTCATGCAGGGAAATCCAGTACTGTCTCTGGAATGTCCCCACTGTTACAAAGGCACAATAGTCTTCAGCTTCACGTTCAGTGGGGACTACTATTTACGTATATTTATTTATTTTAAACAAGTTATCAAGCATAACATATTTGGAAAGAATCTTAACTACTCCACTGACAACTTAAAGAACTTCTTTAGTTAGTTATGTCACACCGTAAGCCATTTTCTATGTTTCGGTAAGCCAATCCCTGTTAAATTATGAAGTTAATCTTCAAGCACGAATGGTTCTCAGTGCCCAAAACTGCATTGTGCACTTCAAAAAGTAAAGATGATGATCTCCACAAGTTTATGATCAAGACAAAGCCCACTGTTTACTTCTTAGAGGCAACCATTTCATTCAACTGTCTTGAGAAAAACAAACAAAAACAACAAAGTAAACACACAACCTGCAAGCATTGTTCAACAGCAGATGACAATAATAATCTTCCACTAAAAAATACCTACAGCAGTGATCTAGTAACAGTCCTACAGTTCCTGTAGGAAGCTGGGTACCTCTGTACACTAGCAAAAGACACCTATCCTAAAAAGACATGAACCATTTCTAATCAGTTACAGTCCAGCCTGAAAAAGGCTTCCTTCAATGGAAACAGACATGGATCTCCACATACAGCACATATTTAAAGGGCTAAATCATTATATAACTGGATATGGATTTTTTTATATGGACTTGTATTATGAATGGATATGTATGCTAATTCATGCCGCTTTATTATAACTTTTTTATACAATGTTCACTATAGCACATCAATTGGAAAATATAGACTTGACAACATATATAAAGCTACAGAAAGTACAGGTCAGCTTTGGCTATACCAATGGCTGCAAGTTTATCTATAAACTAACAACTATCTGTACCATTTACCTTTAAGTTATATGTTTCAAGGTAATACAATTACCTGCTATCTGTCAATTAAAGGAAAATTAAATTTTGAACAGTGTAGCATAACACAGTTTGTTTAATTAGAGGGGGGGGAAAGTCTCCATTTTTTTGGAGCAACTAGTAAGGCAACTTAGTACACAGGGAAAAGTACAGTGAAAAAGGGAGTAGCTATTCAAAGCGTTGTCCAAAGCAAAATTAAGATGTATTTCAGTTCTTGTACAATCTTAGATATTACATGTAGTATTTGCATGAAAAACACTTTCAATAGATCTAAGTTTATAGGTCTCTTACATCTACTACATCTGTCTTTGTAAGCAACAGGGCTGCTGGCCAAAGGCAAGAGTCCCAAATTACTTCACCGGATGTTTTCTTTTTCCAAGTAGAAGTTAAGGTCCCAACTAGATTCAAACATAGGAAACATCAGGTTTTATTAATGACTGCTGGAATAAAAATGAATACAAAAGGGAACAGAAGAAAAATAAGTGATGGTTACAAAACAAAGAATTTAAAAGTTCTAGGGATTCGGGGAGTGAGACAGGTTGGGAGGAGGAGAAAACAAAGGACAAGGAAAAAGAGAAGATGGATGTAGACAAACTGAAAAAACTTAAAGAGTACCGAAGAGGAGACATGTATCATTTTAAGAGTACCTTACTAAGATAAAATATTTTCTAATAATCAGCATATGTGCCTGTACAGACATCCAGCTCCCTGCCCCTTCATCCCCCTCCCGATCATTTTGGGCAAGCACTCCACAGTAGCATTTCACCGCACAGCCCTGCCTTGGAGCGCGCAGGCACGTGGCCCGCAGCCCGCTCCCAGCGAGCCGGGCTCCCAGCCGCTCCAGCCGTGCCCCGGGAAGAGCCGCTCTCAATGCTGGGCTCCTTCTACCAGGAGCATGGGGAGAGCCAGTCTCTTTTTGGCCCTCTCCAAGCAAGGCTCTACCTTTTTGGACAACAGATGGGGGAGGGAGAAGGTGCTCTACATTACTGCTTTGAACAGATTAAGGGAAACATTCAGGCTTTTTTGTTCTGATTTGAGACCTCTGCCTACATTTAAATTAAGAATAGAAAGAAAAGAAAATTAGAGCAGAAATTACATGGATTAATTTAAACAAAAAGGACAGTTCCTTTCAACAGCAGACTCCCTCCTATCATCCAGGTGCCACAATAATATCAATTTCTAACTTACAACATGAAATTCATGTTACAAAGATCAAATAACAGCACTAGACAACATCGGACTGTGAATACCGCAACTTCACAGGAAGAAGAAACAAATATTTAAACACCACATTGGCTTTATAAGATATGAGAAATCAACACACAAACAACAGCCCATCCTTTTTTATGAAGTTAATGTATCAATATTAAACACTCAAATTAATGGATTAAAGGAGCAATACTTAAAAAAAAAAAAAACCCTTTATTCTGATATCTCAAAGTTGCTGAAAAAGAGAAGGAAAGAAGAAGAAAAGAAGAAAAAAGAAGAAAAAAAGAGAGAAATCAGCATTCTGGAAGTGTCCCCGGGGAAGCGCTGCAGCCTATCATGGCCCACGTTACCTCTGCCCCCTGCTCATCCATCTGCTGCACCCAAAGGAATGCCACGGGGGAAGCAAACATGTGGAGCACAGCTAATAACAGCAATTCTGCCCATATTAGAAACTAATTATCACCCTCTCCTAGCAGGATCAGTGCTTCCAGAATTATAAGCAATTTACTAAATGCAGTCTAGAATTTAACACTCAATAACTCAATAGCTTATTTTAAAAAAAAGCATCAATTTGGACCTGAATGTAATACAAATGGTATTTCCTTTTCCTTCTGTACAACCTGCTCTCCTGCATCAGAAGATTTTTTGGGAAGGGGTGAAGAGAAAGGAACTTTGCTTAAACACAGTCCTGTGCATTTTAACTCTCAAAACTGCACAATAGCTGTGATTAAGTCTGTGTAAATCTAACAAAAAGGAAAACATTGGTTTTGTATTGTATTAGCAATCTTCTGGAAATAACAGCATGAAATCTCATTGCTGCTCCCTACCAAATATATTACTTTTCATTAGATATACAGACCATAAAACAACAAAATGAGATAGAAAGCTGTGAATAGCATTTTATACACTGACCTTGCAAATAGAAATTGAGGTTTTTCCCTTGGTCTATTTTCATTCTACCAAACTAAAAATTAACTTAGAGAATTGCTGAGATCCCTTCATGTAAGGCTGCTTTACAGAGAATAATCATTTCCTTCAGAATAATTAAGTTAATGTTGTTTTGTTTTAATTAACGTCACCTATGTGAGGCACTACTTTTGTGAGCAAGCAATCCAAATACTTGGCAGCACAATCAGAAAAAAAAAAAAAGCAGAGAACACCAAACAATATTAGACAGCGACTGTCAAGCCCTCACCGAACAGCATCGGGTACAGATCAATACAGTGTTTCCCCCCGCAAATTCTTAATCTGTTTCTTCCCCATCCCTTGAGTACAACACTTATTTAGCCCTTACAATCCCAAGTTTCATATCACAGCCTATCAAGACCAAAGTCACCTCTTCCAAATTCATTCAATCCCATTCCTGGTTAGCCAGCAGGTGCCACTTGGAGACAGACAAGGTCAACGCTCCCCTAAGGATCTGAGCAAACGGCCTCCTCAAGCAAGCGGTCTGGGATTCGAACTCGGGTCTGCACGCACAAGACTGCACACGCTGGCTCAATGCCTTCAGGTAGCAATGTCAAGAATTGTTAAAGATGACTTACAGAAAAGTCTCAAGGATGTAAATGAATAGCATTCTAATGAAAATCACAGTCAAACTATTTTGCTTCTATCTTTGAAGAACAGACACTTTGATATTACCCTATTAACCATTTTGAGAAAGAAATGAAACACTCTCCAAAATATTTCATTCAAAAGTAAATAAAACTTGCAGTCAGATGCTGAAAAACTCTAAATACATAGCTGAACATTACTTTTTGTACACTGCCGAAAATAAGGCCAGTATACTCCCAAAGTACTTATAAAGCTATAACTAATTTTTTTTCTTTTATCTAAAATAGTCAGGACTGTATTTATGATCAGGTATACCCTTCAGCAAGAAGGGCTATACAAAGAACATAAACGTAATGCAAAACACCAGCAACTTGGCTTAATAAGATTACAGTACATTAAAAGGTGCTCATAAGCATTTTCTATAAATGAAATGTAAAGCCTGATGACTACATACAATCTGGAAGACCAACATAAGCTCATAATGAAGGTATTGTGACAAAGCTTAATACACAAAACATGACCAACAGAATGGTATATTTTTGATGTAGCAGAAAAATTCACACTGATTATAAAGACAGCTCTGTTCAAGTGACTAGGTTTAGGGCGGAAGCAGTGTTCCAGTTACTATGATCAATCTAATGGTTAAAAGGTAGATAAAATTCACTTTATCTAATAGAGGATATTACTTCTCCCTGCAAATCCTGCTTCTCAAAATGACAGCATATTTATAGTGCAATACCACATGGTTGGAAAATTTAAGCCACGCATGTCAAATGCCTTTAAAAAAACAGTAATACTACACGCATATTTAACCCAGCACAGAACAGTTTCTTTTTTTTGGAAGACGGATAAAAAGGGATATTATGATCTATAGAGAAAGCAAGCTGGCAGCCCAGACACCAACAACTGGATCCATTAACTTGCTCAATAACAGCCACAAAAAGAAGGGGAAGAACAACCACCACCACCCCACACTGCAAATCCACAAGCTTTCTACCAATACACAGCATTAAGAACCTTCAGTGAAGCAATAAATATCAAGCAGCAACTTGGCCTAATGATTATACAGCAGTTTCAGATTAATTACAATGGCGCATAATTATAATCCTATCAACAAGAGTCTATATAAGATCTGGCCTAGACTGTCTAGTTACTTGAGCCCATGAGAAAGAATAAGAATTATTCACAAATTGTTTTGTTTCCTCACCATTGCAATTCTGAATCGAACCCACAGGATGTTTAAACCCACCGCCACAACACAGACACACAGCTGTTCTTTACATCACCATTTTTATCCCTCTGAAAATGAAAACAACAAACCTATAGACAGATGATCTAGACCAGTAAGGGCACCTACTTCCCAAAACAGATCTATCAGCTGCAAGCAGAAACAGCATATAAACTGTTCTACTGACATCCTACACATCTTATCATATTACTCTTGGATTCAATAACCATTCTGAGATGGATATTAATAACTCTCCAAAATATTTCATTCAAAAGTTAACAGAACTAAAGAGGTAGACGCTAAAGAACTGTACATACATAGCTGAACGTTACTGTTGTTATTAAATTTACATTGAAATAATTGGACAACTGTACCTCAGCAGACGATACTGAGCATTTCTTAATATCTCAGCATGAATCATTCCCAGCCTTAAAAAATGAAAAATAATTAAAAAGACATAAAACACAGAAGCCAACACCATCTGACTTCACACCCAGTTATCTGTCCATTGGAAGCATCAATTAAATCATAAAGGTTTTTATTTCTCTAAATGACAGCCCAAACCAGAGATACACATTATAAGAGTTGCCAAGTGGTCCTCGTGCATGTGCAGAACACATAGAGATTGCTCAGAAAGTGCTCAGGAGGAAGAATGACCAAAATAAGGATAATAAGAAAAATAACAGACAATAATAGACAAAATAAAAAGATAATAAGGAAAAAAGTGTGAGGGAGGAATCCCCTTCTATAATCTGAGGTACCTAAAAGGTTTTAGATTTGCTGTCTTAAAAGAAGAAAGAATTTCTGCAAAAACTGTATTAATCTAAAAATGCTTGCCTTTAGTAAGAACATTCATCCAGAACTTTTTGCTATACATTTGTAACTTTTTTTTTTTAATTTAAAAGCTATGCAGTACTTTCAGGAGATTATAAACCTACAGCAAGGTGCCTATTTCTAGTAATTCTCATAACAAAAGCACAGGTTTAATCAGAGCTCCTTTTTGAGTCAGAATATTTTGGTTTTAAACAGTCAGAACTCGTCACAGGACACAATATAAAACCAAAATGCAAACTTCTTAGCTTGTCACTCGTGGAAAGAACAGTTCTACCTACACGCAGCCAGACGAGAACAGCCAAAATGAGAAGTTACATAAGGAACAAGTACTTTTTTTTTTTTTTAATTAATATGAGGCAACGTACTACCTTTATCGTCAGTCAGCACTGGCAACATGAAAGGGAAACCAGACTCATAGAAATGTAGGCGTATTCAGAAAGCTTCTGCTTTACAATATCTACACTTACAAGACACTCTTCACTGGAGAACACCTTGAGTGATCACAACAATTACTTTCAAAGCTTCCTATACACAGCACCAGTCACACTTCACAGAAAACATTAACCCATACAATATTATTAAACCTTACCTGAAACAAACCAGTACAAAAGTCCTCCTAGGACTATTTCTGCTACCTCTAGCTGCTGAAGAGTACTAGAATGAAGTGCTGAGAGAAGTCATCAAAAATCCAAAAAAGAGTCAAAATAGAAATGCCAAACTACATTATATCTTATTATGACTTAAACAGTCATAATAAAATAGAGTTCTGACTTAACAAGTGCGTTAGAGACATTAAGTACAGTATTCTTTACACTGCACAGACTAGTTCTCTCCTCTCAAACTACTGCACCACACGAGCCCGCGAGGCACTTACAGGATCAGGCCATAGGTATAAAAAGCAAGCAGGAGCAACTTCAACTATATTAAAGGGCATCTCATTTGTACTTCTATTTCTGTTCAGATAATCTTACAAAAGAGTGAATGACTCGTGAACACACACAAAAATACAGAAGCAACAACTTTTAAATAACCAGCATTGCTCCAAACTGTTAGACTAGAGCTGTAGATATTGATGCCAAAGTTACTGAATCTACGTTTCCACACCCCAAAAAACCTTAGCTTCCTAGCTGAACCCTTTCCTTTGGGATTGCCACACCACCAGTAGCATTCTTCTCTTTTCAAGGACAGGCTGCCAGCAAGATCAGGATGAAACTGTTCCCTGTAGAAAGTAAAACACAACTAAGCTCCACCATGCAAGCACTACTAGCTGTACAAGCAAATGGCTTGCAGCCAGCTTGACTCCTACCCTCCGCATGCAGGAAGAAAACCAGACAGGCCACTTAAGCAGAGGCTTGTTCACTGTGGGACAGCAACAGAAGATTTATTTGCACAATTTGAGCCATTATGCCAATAACTTCGGTTCACTCAGGCCCTTTACAGAAATCCACATGGCTACCTTCTCTCAAAGGAAAAAGTCAAATCACAGAGATGATTAGAATACACAGATAAGTTCCCAAAATGACCAAGATCATGTGAATTACAAACAAATGTGCTAAGAGAACAGTAAAAACTGCTAGTAGGCAAGTGCCTTCAATACAGACATACCATGGAATTGTTAATCCAGTATCTAAACCAAATTCCAACAATGATATCCTTCCATATAAAGGTCACCCTACTATTTTAGTAAACATAAAATTCATAGTTTTGTAGGAACTTTTACAATATCAATACTTATTTTGCAGTCTACGTGTGATTCAAGAGAAAGCCCTCAATGAAGTCAAATGTTTAAAAATGTGCTTGACTTTTAACTATACAAATTATGTTACTAACGCGTTCACTGGTCTAAAGTTACCTACTTTATTGAACTGAGAGGAGTGTAATTTATTCTGAAGCCGAGGAAAACAAACAAAGGAGTACTAACTAGATTAATTAATTGACTTACAACTATCAATTCATTTAAGAATAGAGTCAGAGGAATTAAAGAATGAAGAATTCCGAAAGCATAATTCAGAGAAAAAAAAAAAAAAAAATCAGAACAATGTCAGAAGACTATCAAAGTAAAAATGACCAGTGAGAAAAAGGCAAGCCTCTAAAATGACTAGAAAACCTAAGGTGTTCTAAGGATGAGTTAGACTAAATTTATGTAGAAATGAAAATACTAGCACTAGATTACCTAGTGGTATTTAAAAGATTTTAGAAGCCCCACAACCAGGCTAGGCTTCGGTGCTCCCCCTACAAATCAAATAAGTAGAAAGTGACAAAGCTGACAAACATTATCAAAAGCTTCACTGGAATTCCACATCTGTTTATAGATAATAATCAAAATAATCAAACCACAATGACTAGAAATGTTCTAGATAAAGGCAAATGAGAGTTTCCTTCTCCTGAGAAACAAGATTATACCAGAATTAAAGATTCAGCAGCCCATATCATCAGAGGCTGGCAGGCCCCAGCCCCAGGCTGTTTGCATACTGGGATAGTGCCAGTCAAGACAAAAAGGAGACCAACACCTCAGTGCTGACAAAACCAGGGCAGCAGCACATCGATTGCTTTCTCACTCCTAGTTTGTTCATTACAACTAGTGTTATAGAACATATAACATGGCACTTCACAAGTGTAAGCATGGCTTGGGTTTTTTCTCCCCCCTCTCTCCTTTTAAAGGCAGGGAGGGGGAAGGCACAGTCCTGTGAAAACAGATACTGCTACCAAACTTACACTTCAAAAAAAGGTGCCCAGGTGTTTTGAAGAAAAAGTATCACATTTCTGAGAAATTAAGTACTTCTGTATCTTGGTTAAAATGTTTCCAGAGAAGCTCAGCCTGAAGGTGACAAGGAAAATTTAACAAAATAAACAAATTTTAGAAAGTTTTTAAACAGCTAAACAGAAACTATATTAGGATTCTCCAAACTTCCTAAGAAGAAATAGTAATATCATTTGCAACAGTATAATTCCAAATGTATGTCAGTGAGTTCTTTATACTATGTGTATTACAAGGATTGTTTCTAAGAGGCCGGAAACAAATAATCCTTTCCAATACTCCTTCCCCTCCCTTTTGGTAATCTGCCCGCATTTAAAAATCAATCAGTCAAGAGACTTCTGAGGAAAATGCCAACCAAATATCTATCTATCTACCTATCTATCTATCTATATATATATATATGTGTATCTGATTCTTGCAAGGTCTCAAAACACTAAATATGGCACTGGTTGAGGGGTGATTACAGACAATACTATGCCTCCCTAGTAAATTTTCAGTTGTTCCAGGAACATACACGCAAAGAAAAATTTTGCGGCAAGTGATTTTTAAAAGGAAAAACAGATTTGAATCCACTCAAAGGTCTGCAATATGACAACCTTTGTTTGAGGGATTCTGGCAGAGCACATAAGATAGAAGTGAATCAAAATATACTTCAGAACACAGTTACTATTCATGATGTTTGTGCCCATGCCATTCTATGTACTGCATACTCTTTTCTTGTCTAATACAAAAGAAAATCACATCCGCAAGACGCTACCGTAACAAAAAACAGCAGCACCAGGAAGAGCAATGAAAAAGAAACTTCCTGAATTGTCCATATGCATTTTGTCCACCAGGACACATTAGAAAGGTGAACTGAAAAGTGAAAAACACAACACAAAGCTCAGGATGGGAATTCAATTAGTTCACGTTGTACAAACGCCTAGACAAAACACACACTCCTAGAATCAGCTAGCAGTATTAGAGATGGGGAAAGCAGCAAGTCTAGGACAATGCAAATGACCAAAAAAAAAATTATTAAGCATTCATCAGTTGAACTTCTAGACAAATTCAAATCTGCTTTGTAACAAACTGTGCCAGAGAAGAATTTTACTGTACTTCTTGCTAACCAATGGCAATTATTTTAATGAAGGTTTAATTATCACATTAATACTTATTATTAGGAACAGCATCACTAACAAACCATTACAAAAAAAAAAAAAAGAAACCTTTAACAACTCACCTTTATTTTTCCTTGAAAATGAGAACCAAGTTCATACTAAAACTAATCAATTCAGAAATTCAGAAGTATTTCACATCAATACTACTCCACCACCACAGCCACAACAAGAACTTCCCCAACTGCCAGAACTAGGAACAGAAACCAGGTACTGGACAGTGGAAAGCATGTAAGAACAGAGAAGGTCATCTGCACAAAGAATGCCAAGCATATAGCAGTATGAGTCTTCATTTCTCAGCTTTAAACACTACTATTATCTATAAATGTTAATGCTTTTAAACTGTGTTCTGAGTTTTTGCGTAATGCAATCCACCTAAAATACACATAGAAGTTGCTTCCAGGCTCTGCTTCATTATCACATAACTCAGAAAAATGTTCTTCATGAGCAAGTTAGAGGAGATGCCTATCTAAAATAACAGTGAAGGATCAAAAATACATATTGCACATTAACATCAAATCAAGTGTCAAGAATTCCTAAAGTCTCTTGCATGTCAGGCATATGGAGAAGTGAACAACCTTCCTCCACTAACAGTTTCAATTGGAGACATCTAGGCTCCCCTCCTACTTCTGTCCTCTGATTTCCTCAGTTTTATGCATCTCTTCAAATACTAGCCTCAGTGCAAACTTCCTAATTGTCATAAAAGCTGAAGTTCAAAAATAAGTACCTCAAATAATTTGAGGGAGGAAAAAAAGAAGAGAAGAAGTTGACATTATCAAGAAAAAAAAATCACATTCAGGCATTGCTGAAATGTAATCAATAAATGCAAAGAGAGGTAGGTGAACAGTTAATTCACTTTCTAAAGGAATATTTAACTCGTTAAGTTGGTTCACACTTTTTCCCCTCTTCGACGTTTTCTAAAACATGATTTCTGACTGATAAATCAGAAGTTCCATCTAAAGTAAAAGAAGAGAGAACAATGTTTCACTTTTAGGAACATTTGTGGGTTTTGTCCCAGTCTGGCTTACTTTACTGATGTTTATAGAATGTAAATTATTTTTTCTTTTGCCAAAACCTAGAACCAAATACAAAACAAAGGTCATACTATGTTACAGTTTGACAAAATATGCTAGTTTAATTTTACCTTAAAAAAGGATTGTTCAGGGGCAAGGTATTTTTCTGTTTTGTTTTTAAACAGTATTGATTTACAAAGTAGTTTTTACTAATCAAATGTAACAGACAAAGCACGCTGTTTGTTAGTATGTAGTAAAGTATTTGTTTTCAAAATATCTGTAGTGCTTAAAGTCCTGGTTTTTGATAAACATTTAGTCATCAGTAGTTCTTAAACTTCCCGTCACATCCCAAAATTACAATATAGGAATCAAATCCTCCACAAAAGGCTCCATTTAAAGGAATACAGATATTTTTAGTGACAAAAAGAAATAATCAAGTTCAAAAAAACACTTTAGGGGCAGGTGAAAATAATGTTTTGAAACCTAGTCCTGTGTGACCATTAGGTTAGATCAAATTGTTTCATAATTTTAAAATGCTGTAGTACAATTACTTTTTCCATCTTTGTTAAAGCATAGCTTCTGTCCACTGCATCCCAAAGGGTATTTATTAAGTATTCAGAATACAGGCACAGTAGCAAATGCAGTCACGTTTAACACAGCCTCATTTCTTGTTTCAGTCAGAGTAGGTTTTGTCAAAAAAACACTTGATTACTGAATCTTTTTAGACGACTTGTTACCATATCCATGATTATTAGATCATGGCCATAGGCTAGACACTGGTACATATATCCAGCTGTCAAAATGAATTTAGTCTATTAAATACAAAGGATAGCTACGGACAGGGCTGTTTTCTGTTTATACATCACAAAACAGTTTTAGACCAGTAATCTTCCTCCTTGACCATGGCAAATATATTTATCTGTGCTTTCTTCTTTGGATTAGATTCAAATAAATTTACAAAGAAAATTTACAAAAATGAGAAGCATGCACAATCTGCGAAGGCGTGCTGAAACAGTGCTTAAATAACAACCATCTCCCCTTTCTAAAATGCTGCTATGAGTCCTAAACTGAAATTCACAGTTCCATGCTTTTAAGTAACAGATCTCACATTTAAACTGGGTGTAGAGTAGATATAGTAAGAACCAGAGTAGAAAAAGGAAAAACAAAAAAATTTATCAACATAAATAAAATAGAACTAAGCAAGTAAAGCCATAGAAGTTACATATAGTCAGTCATCCAACCGTAACATTCTTTCAGAACTAGAATTTCAAAAGATAAATACCCAATTTCTCATACTGAACTCATTTTATAAGTTATCTTTGCTATGTCTGACAAAACAAGGCCACTATTAATACATATTTACATACTCACAATATTTGAAACACAGTGAGCTCATCTCAATTTATTTTGGTGAACCTACTGCCACAACATTAAACCTGCCCACTCGATCACTATCAGCTGCCTCAAAGGCCAAAAAATGCACGAATCCCATCTTTGTTGGAGCCTTGAAAGACTTTCCCCGAAACCCGACTTGAGACTAACTGGCAAGAATTAGAGGAAACTTGGGTTATCAATGTTGTGTTTGTTCCCAAGGATAAATAAATAGAGAGCGTCAGCACCCAAACCTCTGATGCAGCATTAAATTTGCTTAAAAAGGGAAAACAGCCACAGACCCCTAGCAGATTCCAGTTCCCTTGGTTCACATTCTCATCTCAGCATAATCAACTCTGACCTCTCCTTCTACCCATCAGGGCACTGTACCGAGGTCACTTACACCCTGACTTGTCCAGCTAGGTTAGACTGACACATAGGGAAACTTTAAGTTACAAGTCATGTCTAAACTGCATAAAGCAGCAACTCAGCTGAGGGGAGCCAAACCGAAACTAGGCTTCTTTCCTGCACTAGAAAAGGGGTAAGAGGGGACAGGGATTAAAAAGCAAAAACCAAGCTAAAGATCACTAGTATGGCATGCACACACCTGCTACAGCAAGCAGAAAGTTCAAGTATGGATAAAGTATTGCTTGGGGAACTTCATTCTTCCCTAATTCCACCTGGAAGGTACAGAAGAATCAGGTATTTTTCTTCCATGTCTACTATTCCAGAGAGAATTATGAAGCAAAAGACACAAAAACCGGTACATAAAAAAAGCAGTGCATAAAGCAGTAAAAGATGGAGCAAGCTATATGGCAATTTCAATATTCTTCTCTTCTAGAGGCTACCTCAATAACAGAGGAACTCCTAAAAATTAGAAAATCTCAACTCACATTAAAGAGTATTCTGTATGGTATTAATCACATGAAATTTTTTCTTACCTAAAAACATGAAGATGAAACAATTTTTAAGCTAAGAAAAAAATGAAAATTTTTCCAAGTCTCCAAGAGACAAAAAATCAACTTCAGCCTCATAATACATGTGGAAATTGATGTTATTGCTGTCTCAAGTACCTATACGAGTTGTCCGAGAATTCCCACACTTCATTTTGGAGACTAAAATACCATGTGTTAATACATACCTACACACACACACGTGTGTGTGTGTGTGTGTAGGTATGTATGTATACACACATACATATATATACATCCACATCAGATGGGACACATCTATTGGGGACACAAGAGACTCATGGGACACAGGAAATGCACACCCTTTTCTTAATTTGATAATGAGACCACACTTTATAGAGGAAATATACAAAGACCTAGCTCTGCTTGTTGAAAAAATAATCCAGTATAAATATAGTCTCCAAGTGAATACAGAACCAAATGCTGCTATAAGTGATTCTCCCTCCTCCCATTAGCATCACATTTAGTGTCCAATAATGTGAATATTACAGAAGCTTGGCAACCATTTCACTTAGAAAAAAGGAAATATCATGTTGAAAAGCATTATAGACAGAGGAGTGTCTTTTCACAACCACTTTGCACTAACCAAAAGCATAGAAGTAACTCTTTAGGATAAACCTTCCAGGTACTAATAGCGCCAAGTATTATAGGAAACTCTGCAAGTCATAACTGATACTTTAGCAATAAATACTACTTAGCCATTACAGCACCTCAACCTATACATGCACTAATCTACATTATGTATAAAAGAGTTGCTCATAACATAAAATTTTAAGAGCATTTTCCACCTGATAGCTTTATGAACAGGGGTTCAAACCACACAGTTAGCTGTGAAAAAAGAAAGTCATGTTATGGAGAAATCTATTCTTCCTGTTCTTTCCACTACAGTTATGTGCTAATACTGACAAGATACTTTCAGATCAACACACCAAACACTTTAGGAGATGCAACAGCTCTGCCAAGAATTCTGCCTTCAAAAGGACTTTCATTGCTATGGCAACAGCATGTTCTTCAGTAACCAAGTCAGAGACAACCTATGACACATACATGAGAGATGGCCAAACTCTGACTGAATCCTCACTGCAGCACAAGTCACATTGTAATATACATACCAATTTCCACTTGCAGGAATATAAGGTACCAAAAAGATTTTTTTGTTGATAGTTCACAGGGCACTTAAGCTACCTAAAAATAAAAGAGTTGCATCTGTAGGAGAAGAAAGTGCCAACTACCTTATAAAACCAATATTGACTATTCAAAGGGAATAGAACTTTTATCACAGAATATAAATTGTGTTATACAGCATCTTCCACATTCAGGCCTCTACCTTCTCTCCAATCCCTATTTCCCCTAGCAGGATGGGGGGAAAGAAAAAAGGAAGTGTTAGTGCATAGTAAATAAGCAGATTAAAGCAGTCATTAAGTACTCAACAAGTATCTTGAAAACAGAAGTGAGTTTAATGAGCATGAAGGACACACAGAAATAAGCTCTGTTTTTAGTGCACCACTCAAAGGATGTGATTTCTTAAAATGCTTCACCAACTACCCAGAAATGAATTCACGCACACAGCCTTGACATGTCTTGCAATGTATTTATCTAACATTTAGACTCTTAAACAGCTATGTCATACTACCCTGATATTTGTAGAAGTTTGTATAGCACTACATATAAACTAGCCAGTTATTCAAGCCATTAAATAGATAACAAAACAAATGCAAGTTATACATCCATTTCTGCATTTACATTACATGACAGCAACCCAAAACCAGCCTGTTCTTGCTCACATAAGTTCACTTGTCCCAGAGGGCCAGATACATCTTTCCTTTAACACAATGAAAAGAGTAACACCACAGTTGCCTTTTTCACATTCTTGACAACTCAGGAATAGTTTAGCAACCTTTAAGATTACTTCTAGTTGTACATTATACAGCTCATATACTGAAGACTAATATGTAAACAGAAACTTCCCCTTAAAGAATCACAACCTTCCTTAATACCTTGGCTGAAGGAAAAAAAAAAAAAAACAGATTAAACTAACTCTTACGAAAGTTCCCCACTTTAAAGAAGGCGACTTGCAAAGAGGAAAAACACAAGTCTCTTTTGCTGATTCATGAAGGGAGAGTACATTCTGGATAGGGGAAGGTCTCCCATCCTTTAAAGTCTCTCTCCACTTCCTTTTGAAGTATGTGGTCTTATCTATTTTGCTTTGCTAAACAAAAACAAAAAACCAAAAAAACAAAAAAACCCTATAGATTATTTAAAGAAGCTATTCCTAATGAACTAATGAAATGAACAAATGAAAGGGAAAACAAGTGTTGAGGGGGGTTAATCAATTTGCTTCAGTCAAGAAGCTTTTTAAATTTGGCATCTTAAGAACACTTGGCAGAAAAATATCATATCAAAGATTCAAAATGTTCCTGCTATAAGTAATATTGACAAAGTTCATGCTCCAGTTTTTGTGTGCTTATTATCATCCTCCAGCAAGGACAGGGAATACAATACTGCAGATATTTTCAAGGTTACCAAAATAAAAGCAGTACACAGACAGAAGAACACATATTTCAGACACTGCATACATGTATACACAGAAGGTGGCACAGAAGTGTATTTATTTTATAAATACAATTAAGGGGAAAACAATGATTTACTACACAATTCAATCACCTTTGCATCTAAGCATCACAAGCACTAATCTTCAGAAGACATACTACAAAATGTAGCCATTGGAAGTCTGCAGCGGTAAGCACCATGCATCATTTATAGAAATATACAAAAGCTTTTCATTACTCTAAAACTCGGTCATCTTCATTAAATCACCATCTCCTCATAAAAGCCTTAGCTTCATTTAGCATTCATAAAGATAAAAGAGCAGCTACTCTCCTTATGGATTACTTCTCTATTACAAGAAAATGTTTTGCACGTCAAAAGCAAACATTAAAAGATTAAATGATGTTGTCATTTCTGCTCTTGTTTATTTGCAGTGGGCAGTGAATAGAATTGCAAAGAAACAATCAGTGATTATTTTAAGCTGTGCTCTTTTGCAAGGATTATGAGTCATGAAGTCGCTGCATGAAGAAACTGGAACAAGTATAGGTGTCGCATTGAAAATCATCAAAACATCACAATATTAAAAAAAAAAAAAAGTGTTTGTCCTACAAGCAAAGCTGTCTGGTTTAATCATTTCAGAGAGTAGCCACAATAGCTCTTGGGATAACATCAAAACAATATTATCTTGCATCCAAATAAACAAAACCAGTGAATTGCACTTTCCTACAGAAAGCTAAAAATACTTTTGAATTTTCTTGAAGTGCATTCATCTCACACACTGAAATTCAGTATCCAAAGGTAACATGTGCTTCCACACCATCCTACTAAGACTAACACATCAGAGTAGAAAATTCAGGAGGTATTTGGTTACGAGATCTCTACAGAATACAAAAAGGTGGAATTCAATGACTTTATGCTGGATTTATCTACATCTTTTAGGCTTTAACCATGTTTTCTGACAAAACTAGAGAAACCAATTTTGTAAAGCAAAACTATTTTAAATTATATTCTTCACATGCTTTTCTTATGCATTACATGCTAATAGGTATGAATCACACCCACTAATAAGTTTTATATTTGGTTAATCCTTCCCTCTTGTACCCCTCCTATTGCCTCATTCAAGAAAATTGTTTATTTTGGATTTTTAAATAGATATTCACGTTAAAAAGTCAGATAGCACATACAAAAAAACACCAACATGCATGCAGAATTTATTTTAGACAAGACTTGGAACCACTCAGTCCCTGAAGGATTTTGTTGATAAAAGCTGGACATGGAAGAAGATGGGAGTACTATAAATCAATTCACCCCTCAAAGACATTGATATCTATTAAAATACTGTACATCAAAACATTTTGGTTAGTCTAAACAGAGTAAAAACTGACACCAGACAACACTACAGACTGAGTCCTTGCTTATGTAGAGTCAATTTGGTTTACACTTCACTACAGTTAACACACAGCACATGCACAGTCTGATATTTATTGGCATTTTACCTGCAAAACGCACACAACTGTATAAAACTGGAATTTTGTTTTACTAGACTTTTCTTTACAGCTATTCATCTGCCAAATCATCTTTGTATTTAAAAATGGAGAGATACAATGCCTAACTTTTTTTTAAACAAAAAGCAAGGCTCAGAAGACAAATAAATCTCCAACCCAGTATAATTTAAGTTCCTCAGTGTTTCCACTGCTTCATCTTCATCAGCAGTAAAGAGCTCTCTCAGAGATAAGGCACAAACAAAACGTTTCCTGGAGTTTTTTTTCCAGACAAATAAGGGGATAGGACAGTGAAAACAAATGGCTGAAATTACTAGAGCTTACGAGCAAAAAGTATAAATAGTGAAAGACTTCTGGGAAACTCCACATAATTAACTCTTTGTTAAAGGCATGGAGATACTACTGGTTTTGCAGCTACAACTGGTACAGAAAAAGGAATCTGTACTCCAATGCTTACCAGACAAGAGAAGAAAAAAACACCACGCAATACAGTCTCTGTAGCACATCAGGAGTAAAAATTCAGGTCCACTACAATAAGTAAGATTTTTCTTTTTTTGGAAGAACTGTTGATCATTCAAGACTGCCATGTATATCTAAAAATATCTATTTTTCCACTTACTGCTAAAGAGAAATTTTGTGCAATATCAGGAGTATGCACTTTTCAACTTCTTTTTTTAAGAGAGTTCAATAGTATGAGCTGTTAGGTTTTCCTTGATGCTACTATGGAATCACACAACTTTCTTGTCCACTATGAAAAACTTACTTAGTTTTACGTTAAAGTTTTCCTAGCATTTCTAGACAGCACGTGAATTAACGTTATCCTAATTAACAAGGCTGTAAAGTAAATCCTTTTTATGAAGTCCCTTCCTCTTCCACCCTCCATTCCAAGTACTTCTTTAAAACATCAGCAATACTTATTTGATGTGCTGATGTGAGATTTTTCTCCAACACATCAGTAAGAACGGGAATTTTCTTTCATTTAGAGCAAATTTGAGTATCTCAGCTCCTTCTTTCCAAAAATCACATCCCTAGCACAAGAGAAGAAACATCCTAAAGATTGATTGGGTACATTTTAGCCTGATTATCCTCTGAAAACAGTGAGACATTATTAAATATAACAAAAGCTGCTTTCTGACCATTCTTGGTATTCAGTTAACATCTTCACCAAAAAAGTATGTCCTTTATGTTTTTGAAAGTTGTGTTTACAAACATAGCTTTGTTTTACAAGTGAAAAAAAAAAGAAACAAGGCATTCATTCAAAACATTTAAAAAATTATCAATTATCTCATCTTAGACTCGTAATAGCAACAAACTTGCCTCTACAACCATTTATAATAAATGCAAACAATGGATTGTAGCATTTAAAAAGTTTACAAGTACTCACAAATATTCAAGTTGATATATTTAATAAAACTGGAAACTTTCAGACTTTCTAATTAAAAGGGAAACACACACACACACACAAAAAAAAGGTGTGGCCATTATTTCTTAAGGCAGCATAAGAAAAAAAGAGAGAGAGAGAGAGAGAGACAGACAAACAGACTAAAAATAAATTTCCTACCCTATGGAGATCACTATGCACTGAAATAATAGTTTGTTTCCCTTTTCTTATAGTACTTAATTGCCAAAGTTGGCCATTAAGGTGTATATACCTGTTAAACCCTGCTACAGTATTAAATAACAATCTGCATCAAATAATTTGCATGCAGAAGAAAATACTGCCTTTTCTTATGTCTTTATTTACCACTCAAATTTAGTGACTCTCTCTTTATAAGATGGCATACAATAACAGGATGAAACAAAATCTACCAAATACATTTAAATGCTAATGTTTTAAATTACATAACACCTTTAAAACGAAGCTTCTTAGAGGACGTGTTTTATTCAATAAAATTATTTATTAAAACTGCATCGTCAAATATGATAACCTAATATGTACAAAAGACTTAAAAACAAATTAACATTTATTGTGAAGGAAATTTAAGATAGGAGACATTTATTGCATCATACAGATCACACCTGGCTCTACGCATAATTCTAAAGCTATTAAAAAGCCTCCAAAAATGCTCACTCATACACCCCAAAAACATGATCCTTCAAAATTACAGTACCAAAAAAATTGCAACTCAGTGGTTAAGAAAAGTCAGTGCAAGCGGTCTAGTGAGCTACTCAAGTTTGTGCAGGTCTTTCAATTTTAAGAAGTCTTCACAAATTTCAAGCTTCGCAAGTGATATGATTTTATATCAGTGCCTTAAAAGTTCTTCTGTTCATAATATACACATTTTTCAACTGTGGAAAAACTAGATAAATCTGAAGAATTACACTATAGCCTTAACAAATGAAAGAAAAGTTTGCCAAATGTATGATATAGTATATAGCAAATTTAAAGAAATTCATATAATGCTATCTATAGTCTCAACTACAGATAAAGTAGAATTATCTGAGACAAACAGCTATCATACTGGTACGATAGCTAAAATGGCGCAGTTAAGTTCTATTTGTGTGACAGCTAGAAGGAAGTGGGGGAAGAGGGGAACTTTGGCATTTATGTATGAATGACAAACTTACAACATGCTATTCCCTTGCCAAAGACAAAAAAGACCAAAACAACAAAAACAAAAACCACAAAATCCCACACCTTAGCTATTTTACATATTGAAAGCTCTCCAGTAATAAAGGAGCTGATTTTAAGTTCAACCACCATTAAAGAACTCAGGAATATATTGCTCCCTAAGTAAATCCAAAAATAAAACAACAGACAATTTCAAATCATGCTCCTACCATTAAGACCAAACCCTGAAACCTCTGGATACTGTTTATCATCTAAAGTCATATCAGAAAAAATTCTGTAGAACAAAGATGTATTGTCTGGGGAAGAGGTGGGTCCCTGTATTGTGCAGTTCCAAATCGTAAAGGAAAAGACTAAGGCACTGTTGTGTCTTCAGACCTTCGAAGACACCTAAAAATAATGTTGCAAAGGTCTTCCTTGTATTGCAACACAGTAATTTTAATACAAGGATTGGAGGTGAGATGCTATGTTTGTTAACACAGTTGTCACATCCCCGCTCTCAACCAAGGAGAACTAATTGCTGGAGATCTCAGATTAACCTCTTGGAAGAATGCATTCTACAAACCAATACACTAAATTACCGTTTCCCATCATAACAATGTCAAGTACATCTCTAAATAGAAGAAAAACTGAATGCTACTAAAAATACTAAAATTAGGTATTCAGAAGACAGCAAGGAATTTCTCATCAATTGACATGAGGTTTATAGTGTCAGCTTAAGTGATAACAGCCACATTTTCAAGAACAGCAAACAGCAATAAACAATTGATGAACACCAACCTATCTGGTCAACAAGCTATACTGAAAACACCTAGCTCTTGTATCAAACTACTTTACAGAAGTTATGGAAGTTATTACATGTGAAAGAGACAGAAATTATTCATATTTTAAAATACCACTTCAAGAAGTTATAATAGGGGATTTAGTATGAAATAGTTCTAATCTCCAGGAATGTCAAAAATCAAAATTATCTGGTACTTTTTCATAATCATAAAAAACCCAGTATCCACGTGACCATAAACTCCTTGCAGGAGACTGCCTGCTTTAAAGTTGGACTATCAGCTCCCTCCATTTGTCCAACAGTTTTTCCCCTCCTTTTTCTTTAACAGTATGATGGAAGCAAATGTTTAGCCCTTTTCTACGCTGTACTTTTCAGGACTGTTCATCAGGTAAGCCTCTGACAATTTATCTTTCTAAAGGCACATGAAGGGGAGAAGGAAAAGAGAGCAAGAGCAGCAGAGAGACTGCTGACAGGCAAGCAGCGAAGTCCCTTCTACATTAGCACAGTATCAACCTTCTAGCAGGTGAGCGATCCAGTAGAAATGTTCACTTCGTTTGGGTTCAGCCCATTTGAAGGGTAATCCACAGGGTTCCCCTACAAACAACTAGGGAAGAGAGAAGCTAATGACTCCTGCTTTTAAGCAAGATGCTTCTAGAGTTCTTCACAGGCTTTTTTAATAAGAGGACTGAGCTTAGCACTCCTCAGACCAAAGATGAAGTACCAGGTTACCAGGCCTACCAGTTTACTTTTAGCAGAGTTGGAGGACAAACTACGTATCACAAATAAACATAATTTAAATATCACTTAGCTGAATAATCTAACGTTTATTTTAACAGGCTGCCCTAGACTTTTGGCATGCAATGCACAACAAGCTTACCTTCTTTTGAACAGCAAACAAAGAGATACAGGATTGTAACATATTTTGGATGACCAGACAAGAAACGTAAATCAAAGTTCTCAGATAAAGGCCTTCCACGTTTTTCTGTTTAAAAGAAAGACAGCATTTGCCATGGGCTAGCTCTTTATGGTTGAAGGACCAGAGTGCATGACCACATGAGATCTCTCACCAGCTCCTTATTTCAGGGATTAAGAACAGGCACCAGAAATTTCCCATACCCCAAAAGGAGACTGCACCTGAAATGCACATAGAACAATAGCAGAGAACAATAGCAGAGAGAATTGATTCTCCTGAGGAACTAGTTCTGATGATGAGGGAAAAAAAAGAAAAAGAAAGAAAAAAGAAAGAAGAAAGAGAGAGAAAATGTATTTTGAAAGGTTAGAAGCATTTATTTTTATATAAGAAAAGTCTCATCATTCTGCAGTTTTCACCCTAAGAGTGATTTGACTGTCACAATTATGAGTGCTTTTTCTTTTTAAGAGTCAACATATATGAATGAACTAACATCTGAAGCACTGTCCATCCATGTCGCTATACCAAACTTCTTATAAGGAACTGCTGACATCACATTAGGGAGGAAATAAGAGTTTACAGGAATGACACAAACAGTGTTCGTGTCAAGTTTTACTAATTTTGGAAACACTGTTTGGTAACTTAATAGATCTACTAAAGTAGAACTACCATTGCCTCCAGTCTGAGTGCAGGCGCCCCCAATTTACAGCCACTCAACTTAATGGGAGGCTAGCAACTTAAAATGGTTTTGCATCAAGCCACTAATTAGCAGCCTATCCCAATTCTTTCCTTTCAAACTCAGTAGATTACTGTGCAGAGAAGTGGAAATGGCAACCATATGAATTTGCACACAGGTAGTATCCAGATACATTTAAAGGTTTTTTGCATGTAGGTTTAGTATTAGGAATATCTAAATATGCCTAAGATTTGTGCCCAAAGTTTTCTGGGCACACATGGGTGTACGCATTTTTCAAACATTTCAGAAGAATCTCACAGGCAACGGTTGCATTGTATTTTGACTACTTAGCTCTTGAATTTTTCCTCTTAAGCTCTTCCCACTTTGTTTTCCATTAGACATACATGTTATCTTACTTCAGCTTTTTGACTGAAATCTTTTATGCACACACACAGCCATACACAAAAATACTACTATCAGTATAACTAGAAGGCTACTAGAATTGAAAGTAGCAGGGTATAGGCCACATAAAAATACCGTCTCAGATCATGTTCTTCATTAAAATCTAAAAAGTTCTTTGCAACTAAGTTTTATTTTAAGGTACCACACCCAAGGTTAAAATTTTCAAATATGGAGAAAAGAAATGAAATATTGAGATCAAACCTACTGGGAACCATGGAAATATTTCAATATTATTGTCTATGGCAGGCAGTATATCCAAGTATTGTAACCGGATCTTAATGAGGATCCTGTATTAAATGAAGGGCATAGGGCAAAAGGGATATCCATTGCAGTTTCAATTAGCATAAATTTTGTGGTTTTGACAAAAGCAAACAAGATTTAATTGTAAATCATGCTCACTGCTACTAATCATAGTTGCAAAACAGAAAATTTTCATTTAAAAAAACACAAAAAAGCCTAATTAAATTAAAATTAAGAAGTCTGATAGAGCATATCTCTGATCTTTCTCTTCTCCTTTTATCATTTCTAGGATAAAAGTCTTTATCTTAACAAGTTGGTTTCGGAGAAGGAGAAGGAATGGAAAGGGTTTTTTTTAAACAGGAGGTATTTACAAGAGGAATTGAGGAATATTTTGTAGTTTAACTCACTAACTTAGACGTCAGGTTATTTTCCCCCAATGTTTACTTTCACCAGTAGTCTGACCAAGATAGTTGACTTTCTCAGCAGCTTACACAACCTACTGTCATAAGATACTATGATATACCAGATTAGTTCACTTATTTCATCTGCAGCTTTCATTCATAACTGATTGACCTGTAGAAAGGCAGCCTCTCCCAACACGAGAAATTCCTAGACACTTCAGCTACCTTTTCTCAAAGCATACAGTTCCTATATTAATCTGACAGTCTTTTCTAAAAAATAAATATAAATATCAGCCATTTTAGATTTCTTTATGTAATCCAGTTACAAATATATTTTTATAATACCTAACAGACATACTGCAGAAGCGCATCAGATCAAGCTGTTACATATTAATAGCATAAATCCTAGTATTCCCCAAAACTTTAGAAAGCTAAACCTGAAAAACAAAAACAACCCAGCTGTCCTTGAACAACTAATTTGTTCTTTTAAAATGGAGGCGGGGGGGGGGAGGGGGGGAGAAGGCAGCAGAAAAGACACCATGAGCATTTCTTCTTAGATTTCCCAGAAATACAGTCTTAAAACAAACTCGCATGAAAATCAATTGTTTGTCTGCATAGTTCTCACCTACTGAGCAGGGGCCATTAAGCTGCTTCTTGAATAGGTGGGGGGGGGGAAGGGGGGTATTTTTACTTATTCATTAAGAAAAGGAGGTTCTATTAGAACTAACAAGAAATAAATATAGTCTTATTCCAGCAAAGAAAAGAAAACCACCTTCCTTTTGTATATTTGTAAACAGATCAAAAAAGGGAAATAAAGTTATTTTTAATGGTAAAGATACTGAAGCAGGCTACGCTTCCCTAATTGCAATTGAAATCACAGAGAGCCTCTTTAAGAGGCATCATCATCATCATGTATTCAAAGCAGAAAACAATCTTTTTTTGAAATCTGTAGATACTGTGCTTTTTGGTACTGGATAGCTCAAAAGAATAAATACCTTTCCCTCCTGTGCTTCTCTTTAAAAAGTGACACCTAGTAGTAAGAAGAACAAATTACCAGTGTTCAAATATTGTCTGTCCTACAAGCTACAGAACACTTGAAATTAATCAAGATCACAATTAAACCAGAAAAAAAAAAAAGCACCAGAAATTAAATGCCCATTCTTCATCAACCATCTCAACAAGGTCTTTCTACAATGCTTCACTCTGGCTCAGAACACAACTAATATAGAAGTTTGTCACCTCTCACCCCTGCAGAGAGTAATCCCCCTAGGTCAAGGCTTAGGTCGTTGTAAAATTACAAGAACTAGTGCATATAATTCCACTAACCAGTAAGTCTCTGCAATGAGAAACACTATGAATTAAAAGCCACAGCTATATACCATTATCTTTTTCCAAGGAGATATCTGTTGAGGTTGTAGCTTGTTTGACAGCTGCAGTGCATTCCCTCATGATTGGTATCTATGTGATGATATCCTGTATCAGGAGAGATTAGGCTTCCCAATAAAGAAATTCAAAAAGTCAGTAACACTGCTTCCCCCAACAAGTTAAGTATTTTTACATTCTCTGTTTTTGAGCCAGCACTAGGGGAGAAAACAGAAGAGAAGGGGAAAATATTACCTAAGCAAAGGGCAAGCTACAGCACCTAAGACTGAGCTAATATCTAAATTAACTATGAAAGCTTTATTATGCAGAGAATTATTTCACTTGTCCAGAAAAAGCAAGATATAGAGAAACAAGAAAAACACCACACACCACTCAGGTTGTGCTCCCCACAATGAATTTTAGCTGTCCGAACCTCTTAAAACAAGCTTTTGAGAAATACCTGTCTTAAGTGGTCATACAAAATAAACAAAAAAACAGGTTAACTACATTTTATATGGAATTGGTATCTTACTATTAAAAATAATTTAACTTATATGTAAAGACCAAGTCAGAACCACTTTTGTTTCAGGAGGAAAAAAAAAGGGGGGGGGGGTAAAATACTTCCTTAAATGTCCATCACATTTATTGCCCTTACTACATATTTTCATTAAATTACCTGGGGTAAAAATAGCCTCTGAAGAGTTTGCACAAGCCTACAATTTAGAAGCTTTCTTAATACTGTTAAAAAATAAAAATTCTAAAGCATCACTAAAATTCAAGGCATCATTTGGACTCTCAAAGCAATAGCTCTGGCAAGGTATGAAGTAAACAGGTAAAGTTACTGCAGAATTTCAAGCAACTCCTGCATTGTGCTCCTATATTAGCATTCTAAAAGTTTATTTTCATTAACTTTAACTAACACTAAAAACATCACTTCATTGTATTCATACAAAATATACACCCAGAGGAAAAAAAAAAAAAGTTACTCCTTTAGAAGAAATAATAAATACATTATTTCCAATAAGTGTCTTTCAAAAGTTACTTATATTTCGTTTACAGGCTCAGCTCAAAAGTCTCAGAAAACAGACATTAGGTGGTCCTCAACCAAAACAGCAAGCAACAAAATATATGCAACATGTAGCTACAGTTACTTGTTTTCAAGATGCATTGACAAAGCTTCAACAAAGGAGAATTATATCTGTCAGGACTTTGAGAACTACAAAGTACTAAAAAACTGTATTATCTTGCACTAAACTAGGGTCCCAATGGGAAGAGGAGAAGGGGACAGAAAAAGGCAGTAATTTTCTCCTTTACATGTTGTTAAAATACATACATATTGCTATGACAGATGAGGGCTTGTGCTTGTGCCAGTAAACAAAGTTTTAGCAAATCACTATAGTAATACAATAGAATAATTCAGATCTGGTAACCAGCAGCATCTAGCTAGTAACTCTTAAAATTCTAGGATTTTATAGAAAAAACAGGCACTAAATAACACATTTTCCTTAAGAACATATTTTTAAGATCTGTCCTTCAATCAGGACTATTTCATTATTTGGCATTTTATTTAAGTGTTTTCCCCTTTCATACAGGCACTAGGAAATACTCACTGAAGAGAAGTTCAATTTTATCTAACAAAAACAAAGAAGCCATTCATTTTTACCGTAACAGATAAACAACTTGCATGTCAGTGTGATCAGAGATACTTAACATTTCACTGTATTGAGATGAGTAGTCTAAAGCGCGTAAGAGGAAGACTGTGGCTGAAGTTAGGAACAAAACGTCTAATCAAGTCAGATCAAAATAGGACATCTCTACTTAATTTGAATGTCTTATGAGACTACGTACAAATGAAAGATTATCATACTTCAAGCATACTAAAACTATGCTAAAACATATAAAGTTCATGCAACTAGGTTTTGATATCTCCGATGTGTCCTACCTGATCCACTGAACTGACTGCTTCCTAATGTAGTTGGTCTGGTTTTCCCACTATTAACAGGTGGGGAAAACATCTGCAAAACAAGAAAAAGATGCATTTAAGTTGGTATTGAAACACTGTGCTAATTTATTAATCTGGTCTGTAGGCTTAAAAAAGATTGAATATAAAACAATTAATTGATGCATATTTCTACTAAAAAATAAATAGCAGATGCATGTTCCAAGCCATAAAGCCAAAAAGTACTCCTTGCAATTTATTAGTACCGCTAAACTCTCCATTGTATGAAAGAAAAAAAAAGAAAAAGAAAAAGAAAAAGAAAAAGAAAAAGAAAAAGAAAAAGAAAAAGAAAAAGAAAAAGAAAAAGAAAAAGAAAAAGAAAAAGACTATTGTTATTGCAATTTAAAATAGCTATACATCATAAATTTTGTAAGTCAAGATGTATTTCTTACTGATCTATGAGTTTAAAGCCACTTGACAGAGACGGCATTTGTAATGCAGTAGTTTTCTATTTTGTTCATAAATGAAGCACCTTTTCAAGAGTCTGTTAAAAGTATCACACAGAAAATCTCACCTTTCCGAACCAAAATTACAATACAAATTATCAATGAAAACTCCTATTGTTTCCAGGTAACAGTAAATTTTCTTTTGTTCTGTGTCTTTTTTTTTCCCCCAACGAAAGAAATGTTTAAAAAGGCAAAACTACCGGTGCCGTACACCAGCTTTGCAAACGTTAATTATTAGATTATGCCGCCACTGGGTCAGTCTGCTTCCAACCAGCTAAACCAATTGACCCGGGTGGCATTACAGCATTAAACCTGGCGGTCTGGACGTTACACCAAAGTTCAGGTGTCCGGCCGGCCCCAGCCGAGCCCCGCACGCCGCCGCCCCCGCGTCTCAGCCCGCTTCGCGGCGGCGAAGCCCCCGGGCGCCGCGGCGGGTCCCTACCGCGCTGAAGTCCAGCAGGTCGCTCAGCTCCTTGTCCGTCCCGATCGCGGCCATCCTCTGCTGCTGCGAGTTCATCTTCCTGCGCTCCTACTGCGGCCTGCGGCACCGGAAAGAGACACGGGGGCACCTCACCGCGGGGCGGGGGCCGCCCGGCGCGGGGCAGGGGAGCGGCCCCTCCGCGGCCTCGGCGGGCGGCGAGGCGAAGGGCCGGGGGGGCCGCGGGCGCCGCGCTCTGCCGGCCCGGCGGGCGGGAGCGGCAGCCGCCGCCGCCCAGAACTAGCCAACTCTCCGCAAGTTTCCTGGGGCTCCTTCTCCTCCCTCCCCCGGCCTCTGCCCCATCGCGGCACCGCGCGGAGCGCCGCGGCCGGCAGGGCTCAGCTCGCCGCCGGCCGGCGGGAGCCAGCGAGCGCCCGCCGCCGCCGAGCCCGGGGAATTAGAGAGGGATTAGGTGACTCACTGTCTCGGCAACAATGGGGCTGACAGCCCGGGCCGCCCGCGCCGCCGCACGGCCATGTCCGCCCGCCGCCGGGAGGCGGGACCGGCCCCGGCCGCTCGCCAGGCGGGCGGTGACCGCCGGCTCCGCAGCCGCGGCCGGCGGCGGGCGGGAGCCGCCTCCGGGGCCGGCGGCGCCCCCGCGCCCGCAGGCGCGCGCGCACGCGGGGGAGGGGGGGAAGAGGGGGCGCGCGCCGCCGGGCGGGCGAGGGAAGGGCGCGCGGGCGGCGGAGGGGCGCCGGGGCCGGGGCCGGGGCCGGCTCCTTCCCTCGCGCCCCGCCGGGCGCCGCCGCCGCCGCATCCCCGCCGCCCTCCAAGTTTCGGAGCCGCCCGGCGCGGCGCTCCCCGCCGCGGGGCCGGGCCGGGCCGAGCCGAGCCGCGGCGCGCTGCGAGCGCCCAGCGCCGCGCGGGGACGAGGCGCCCCGAGCGCCGGCCGCGGCTCCCTGCCGCCGGGGGCCGGGCGGCGCCGCCGGTATCGCGGCCCGCGCGGGGCCCCCCCGCCGGCCGCGACCCGGCAGCCCCCATCGCCGCTCCCCGGCGGCGCCTCCCGCGCCCCGGCCCCCCGCGGCCGCCGCGCTCCCGCCAGGCCGCGGCCCCTGCCCGCCGCCGCCGCCGCCGCTGCCCCTCGCAGCGCCCGGCCGCCGCTCCCTCCCCCACGGCTCTCTCCAACTTCTCCCCGGCCCGCCCGGCCCCGCTTACCGGCTGCCCCCGGCGAGCTCCGGTCACCGGGCCGAGCGGGCGGCGGCGGCGGGGCCGCGGGCTGGGCGGGAGGCGACGAGCCGAGCGCTCCCCCCCCGCTGGAAGGAACTTGTGGGTTTCCCTTAGGCAGACATTTTTTTGCTTACAGAGCCTCAGCACCACGTTCAAGGCTCCGGCTCCGTATCCCTCCGCGCCGAGCGCCGCCGCTCGCTTAACCCTTGCCGCGCCGCGCCGCGCCGCCCGAGCGGCGGGCAGGCAGGCAGGGAGCGAGGCGGGCGCCGCGGCGGCGGCCCCCGCCCGGGCAGCGCCCTCGGCCCCGCGCGGGGCGGCCGCAGCGCCGGGGAGAGCAGCGGCGACCCGGTCCGGCCGCACCGGGACCCCGCGCCGGGCCTCGGCGGGGGCGGGGGCGCTCGGGGCACCCCGCGGCCGCAGCGCGACCCGACCGCCGGCGGCACGGCACGGCACGGCGCGGCACGGCACACCCAGAGCAGAGCAGGATCCGCAGGCGCGGCTGCGGTTCCCGGGGCCCGGCCCGCCTCGGGACACCACAAAGGGCGCCCCTAAATCATACCCCCCCCACTCCCCCGAACGCGCCAGCCCACAAATCTCTAAATGCAGTTTTTGTACCATTATCCATGCTCCAAAATATAACATTGCACTTATCCTGACTTCAAATATCCTAAAATAGGCTTAAACACGTTTAATATATCTATATACAGTCTCACTTTGCAACATAAAATTGCATATGAATACACCAAGCTTTAAACATTAACTAGCAACTTCCTTTTAAATATACAAAATTTAAAACATGTAACATGCTAAAGCATAAAAATATCTATGTTATACAAGAACACACATTCACAAGAGCAGTGCACTTCTCTGAAATGGGTGATGCTAAAGCTGAATTAGCCTTATGGTTCCATGCTAGAGCGCGAACCAGTGTGTTGAAGAACCTGTGCTCTCTTTGGGTCCTGACATTTCTACAGATAAATCACTTTTTTGTGTCCTATCTCTTTCTTTTCCATACACCACTGCAAGCCTGGCTTGCAGGGAACTTTATTTCATGTTTGTAAGCTACTCAGATACAACAGCAGCCTAACAAAAATGCACTGCTTTACATAATGCCACAGATTTTGATCCCTGTGCACAACCTGATGCTCTGGTATATAGAGATCTCAAGCCTGCAGAGCCCCCAGGTGGCACCTACTTGCCACCACCTGGGTCTCAGCCTACTACACACCACACGAACCGGGCTCTTTTCTGACCCTCGGTGCTGAGGGCCAGAATACCCCCTTCTCTCTGAAAGCGATCAGATAATCAAAAAATAAAAAAAATCTCTGCAGCTACTAGTATATTACTCTTTTGGAGCTAAGGGGTTTACAACACCCGAGGAGAACAAAAGAGCATTCCTCAAATCCTGGAGAACCTAAAAACCTCCAGGGAGGCAGTAAGTGGTGCAGCGAGGGCAGGCACGCTGCTTGGAGAAGCGTTCATTCCTTTGCAGACTGCCGCTTGGCGGTCCGTCGGGTTTGGGAAGCAGCACGCCGTGCAGAGGGCTCTCCAGCCTAGGCCCCATCCTTTCCAGCTCGCCACTTCCCATCCCCAGCATCCTAACTGTGACACCTTCCGGAGGAAGGGGAGGGGGAGACCAAACTTACCAGCCCCAAGCAAAGACACACTGACAATTCTGAAGCCTTTAAAACTTTTCTTCCGTTTTTCTCCCCTATATGCCACGTACTGCAGTAATCATCTGGCCTTGTGATTCTATGAATATTCATATATCTGCCACTTAGAAATGCAGGAAGCAATTTGTATTAAAATATCAACACAATGCTTTCCATTCTCTGTGCCCCAGAGGGATATAAATATGTACTTTTTCCCTTTGATGTATAAATAATGCTTCACTTTAGAGGAAAGCACTCAATGACAGAGATCATTATATGTTGCATGAGGACTGTTCTTTAACATATTTTAATTGCAAGGAGGATCCTCTATTTACATATTGTGAAAATATTGTTTCTCTTAAAAGACTACTCTTTAAAACACACTGGTATGGGTACTCAGTACCCAGTAACACAGCTACACCACCGGTAACACAGTTTAGAAACTGACTAAACCTAAAGCTAGTGGAGGCAATAATGTTGCAAGTTATTTGTACTGATGTGTAATTGTATCAAAATTAAAACCGAATTTCAACAATAATTCTTTTTATTTGCCCTCTGACCTCTGTGGTTTTGAGGTTCACATCTGTAGGCTTTTATCTGTGGCTAAAAACTTTAAGTGAAAACAGAGATACTCACATAATCCATGGCCTATGGTTTAAAGATACATAAAATAGCATAAGATATTTTAATTAAAGTGACATTTGGTCATTCATCTGGAATGACCACACCTCACCTCCTCCTGTAAACGCTGGCACTAAGCACCCTCATGACCAACAGCTGCATCATGGCAGCCATTCTGCTGCACTACATCGCTATCGAGTTGACTCTCCTCTCTGAATAACTGCATTTCCAGTCACCTGGAGAAAAATGACCAGAAGTTTCCAGAAACCATGCCAAACAACCTAGCAAGTACACAGGCCCCATGGAAGCTATGCTTTGGCCCAAAGCATACCATCAGTCTGACCTAAAGGAGATTGCTCTGAGGATTCAAGAATCTGATGAGCTGGCCAATGCAGAAATTTCATGAGGCACTCAGGCAGCCAGCCTGAACAAAACCGAGAGTGGCGTGAAAGAGACCAGTAACTATTACATCCTGTGTTATAACAAAATTATAGAAAGAGATTTAAACTATTTTTTTATGGGTACTAAGTATCTGTCATTTTGGTCAGATTTGGAATCTTTAACCTATTCAGTTTTGAAACCCTCCCTATTTAACATCGATCAAAATAGCATGTACATTCAAATCACCAAGCTGTAATATTCTACCTATATGTAATACCAAGTCTTTCAGCTGTTCTGAGAATCTCCAACCCCTTTCTCAAGCTGCTGCTCACTTACTATCTTTCTTTTCTGCCACTCTATGAATCCCTCCTGCTCACTGCAAAGGATGAGTTACAAAAAATAAATGTTTTGCATATCAACATCCTACCATAGAATTATACAAAGGAAAAAAAAAAAAGAAACAGAAAAAAAATGTAGTCAACATTTAAAAAATGCTCTCACCTTTCAGTTAATCTGAAATTTTTATGAGAAAATATGCCCAAGTCAAGCTTTATGAACATTTCAAAACATTTGAAGAAATAAGGATCAGAAAACTTCTCACTCGGACAATAATTACAGATTTCCAGTTGCAGAAAAGAAAATATTTCCTGTTCCATTTCTGCTCCAATCTACAGTCAAGGTTCTCTCCTCACAAACTGGCAAATACAACAAACATATATTACATGAATCACACAAAAATGAAAAGCTTCCAGCTTTGTTGTGATGCTGCAATACCTTCCTTGCACGTAAAAGGTTGAAGTGCCACTGTCTTCTGCAATTGTTAAACCCTTTCTCTTTTCATTCTGCAAAAATAAAAGGTCTTAAGTATCATAGGAGGAATGACTAAGATGGATAGCACAGAAACATAGGAGGAATCATAACTGTCAATCATTTTGCTAGTGATTTTGTGAGCAAAAGATCCAGTAATAAGAGTTGAATTCCTGAAGATGCTTTCCCAATCATATTATCACTGGTGAATTTTCCATTGAGATAAACAAGCTTATTAACCTTATGGATCTTTCCTTAGAGAAATCTTAGGTCTGCCACGGAGTAGTGCAAACAACAGGCATGTGAATCTATTCATACAAAGCCACCAGTAAACTCCAGTCTCTGACAGAGCACACAACACAACTGTAAATCTTTATAGTAACAGCCCTGACAGCTGATCTACCAACATCAATATGGTCAGCTACCAACCGCAGCAATCAGGGAATTGCAAGTTGCCAGATGGTGATGGCAACATTCTTCCGCATACTTCAACACGGCTGTGAAAATGGTGAAGAATTACACACAGGACATAAAAAAAAAAAAAAAGGAATAGAAAAAACAAATCACTTGTGCACAGAACCCTGAAAATCACCATGTTCATACACTGATTTTAACAGTCTTTGTGCACTGCTTTCCCTCTGCTCCTTAAAGGAAAAATATTTGATACAGCAGACAGCTGTTATGTATTCAGGGATGTGAGAAAATGTATTCTGTATTATTATTTAATGTATCATGCCTGTGTGAATAAAATCATTAAGCCTGCATGCCTCCTCCTTTTGTTTTATTTATTCTGAAATTTACACACACTAAATTAATTCCCCACTGCCACCCACACCATGCCAGCTCCCCTGGTGTTCCCTGACAAAGCAGTTGACCCAGGATGGGGCTTTCACTGGCATGGCTCCTTTAACTCACACATGTATGCACACAGCCTGCATCCACAGCGAGCAATTTTTCCACAATAAACTCTATTGCTCAGCAAATCCACAGGCCTGGAGAGAAGATAGCAAACCTCTCTTCTTGGTCCAGGTTTTTTGACGACAGGCAAATTCTCACCCCCATGAAAACAAACTAACCCTTTCTACAATTTCCAGTAGACTTCCCGTGCTCACAGCAACGCTCACTCTGAGCCAGCAATAGGGACAATGCAACCTTATTTCCTGCAGCTAACATGGGCAGAACAACTCCATGTGCTGCCTTGTGCCCGGGGACACCTGGGATCTGACTGAAGCCGATCAAAATTAAAGAAAAGATTTTTGTTGCTGTGTTTTGGATAAAACTCTGGGGGAGGCACTGTGCTTTTCCAACACTTCTTCCTTCTGAAACAGACTTTGGAAAAGCATCCTACAAACAGACATACAACTACATTCACACAATCAAGCCTCATGATTGCATGGTACTTACTCCCATCGTACAGACAACTCAACTTGCTGCCTTCTATATTTACTTCACAGAAATTAAAATTGTACAACAGCTTCTAGGACAAAAACACATTTAGAACATTTGCAGGAAGGTGTCACGGTGAAACCTCTCACCATTTTATTTACGGGGGGGTGACCAGAGTGAGCACGCAGTTTGACTACTGTAAAGTCAGAAACTGTTTCTATGGGGGCATTTACGGCTAAACTTAGTTTGTTATTGCTATGGTCAAAATATTCAGCGACAAGTACTTCTGGCTGAGTGGGAAGTAGGTAGCAGGTTTAGCTTGCCGTAAGGGACGATGTGCACCGCAGCAGTTCTTATGTAAAGGCAAAGTTGCTCAGGGAGGGGGAAAAAAAAAGAGGCGAAAGGCGCAAACCCAGCGGCACGGCCCCCCGGGCGCCCACGCCGCTCAGCGCGGCCCGGCCGGGCCCTGCGCGGCGGGACCTCCCCCGGCCGCGGCCAGAGCGCCCCCGCGCCGCCCCGCACTGCCCCGTCCGGCCCGGCCCGGCGGGGTCGGGGGGGGGGGGGGGGAAGGAGGGCGCTCCCCGGCCCCTCGGGCGCCGCGACCAGCGGGGCCGAGGAGGGCGGAAAGTTGCGGCCGCCCCGCGGCGGACCCCAGCGAGAGCGCGGCGGCGCTGGGGGGAGCAGCGCGCCCCCGTCCCCGGCGCCGCCCCGGACCGGACGAGCCGAGTCTCGCCTTCCCGGGGCCGGGCGCCCGAGACCGGCCGTGCCGCCCGCGGCCCGCAGCGAGGCGGCGCCCCCCGCCCGGCGGCCCCGCTCCCCGCCGGCGCGGCCCGAAGTTGCCGCGGCCGAACAATGCGGCAGGACTATTTGTCCTTCCGCCGCCCGGCTCCGACGGGGGGGAGGGAGGGAAGCGGGGAGGCAGGCGGGGGGCGGCCGCGGCGCCGGCGGGAGGGGCTGGCGCGGCGCCCTGCCTTCGCCTCGGGCTCCCGGGCCGCGCCCGCCGCCCTGCCCCTCCCCCGGGCGCCGCCGCCGGCCCGGAAAGCCGAGGACGCGGGGGGACGGCTGCCCGTGAAACGGCTGGTCGGCGCGCCCAGGGGAAGGCGCCTCGCTCCTCGTGTGCGGCGACTCTCGGGCCGCCTGCTCGCCGCCCCTGCCGCCCGCCAGGCACGGGCGCCGGGTGCCCGCCCGGGAGCGCCGCAGCGGAGCCTGCGGGCCATGTGCACGCTGGCAGGCTTCTGCTTCGCCTGCGTGTAGCTTGAGAAACGAACCTGAAGGTTATCAGTTGGAAAGTAAACAGTTTAAATCACAAAGTGATTTTAAATTCGCACACAAGTCATTTGGGGTACCTATTTTGTTAAACCAGTCTTTAAGTTAACTAAAAACATTTAAGAACAAGTTTAAGCTAAAATCAACAAAATTTTTGTGCTTTTACAGTGCCTTACTTTATAAAAGAGAAGTAAGAAGTCACAGGGGGATTTACACCACCTTAATAACATCAATTTAAAATCACACCGACTTCAAAGGTGATTTTAAAAAATCATTAGTATGATATAAAGCTTCATTTAAATAATCTAAACATACACCTAAATAAGGCATTCATGAAATCAAAGTAAACTGATATCCCTGGAGGAGTGAGTTCTCCTTTCCAATGTGTCAGTCTTTTCACCCAGTAAACCTCAGCGTGGCCATGCAGATTCTTTTTCAAGGCCAATACCACCACCATGCTGAAGTCCACTGGAAAGCCTCAAGCAGAACGAGGAGAGCTGGTACAGCCGAGCAGACAGGCTGCTGCATAGGCTGCAGCTGTGCCAGCGACAGGACAGAGACTGAAAATAAATATGCCTGGGATAACGGTTGCCGCTGAAAGCAATTGGGGCAAAACATCTTTCACTGAAAAGGTCTTTCACTTTTAATTTCATTGAAAGACATTAGCTCGATAGTTCAGAACGGAGTTAATTTGCAGAGAGAATAAAGCATGAGTATCACCATTTTTAGCCTGGTTTCCTAAGGAAATCACTTACAGACAATTACAGTGTCCGTGTTTGCATGTGGATGGACATGTTTCCTCAGTAAATCTTAAAGTCGTCAGCTAATTTTAACCAAATAAAATCAGGAGGTTTCTTTCCTACACTTTTACATAAAACAGACTAAAGCAGGAAGAAAAAGGAGACCGTATTGGTGCACCTACTGAAGGAAAGACTAGTGTGAGCTCACTCCTTGTAACAGACTGAAGAATCCAAACACAGGATGCGGAGCCAGGGGAAAGTAAACTTTGGTAGTTTCTTTTCTTGCAGAACAACTTCTGTTATTCTGCCTGCCACTAGGAGCCGGAATCAGCAATTCGTTTTACACAAACGTTTTCGAACATTCCCCATCGCCTGGTTTCACAGCAGCCAGGAAATGATCCCTTCAATCAAAAGCCATATAACCGACCGGTAAAATTTTTCGCTCTAAAATTGCTTGAAAGAATTTAACTAAAGTCCTACTACAGCTACTTGTCAGCCAGGCCCAGACAGGCCTCTCCTGCATGCATAAAGTTTCCCACTGGACACTACTTCTGTCATTGGCACCAAAGGGAGCAGGTTCGCTCCTTCATACAACTAATGGACCCTCTGATTATGCATTCTGGGGAACTAAGGGATGATGGAGAAGAAAGATAGTATTTACAGAGGGAAATCACAGCTGTTAAGATTACTGGAAACTCTTTACACCAAGCATGTATAGGACTACAGTCTATGTTAAATTGAAAAAAAGTTTCATTTCTTAAATCTGTAAAGCGATAATACATTGTGGTCAGCATTGTTTTCTGCCTTTTTTTAAAAAAAAAAGTCTTAGGAAGTAAAATTTCTTAAAGTTTAACTTCTATTTTGGAGTGCTGCAGCATTTTCTTAGGTTGACTCTCATGTGAAGACAGTTGTAAATATTCAAGTATTTCCCTCACTATTTTACGTACATACTATTACACATATTATATCACTATTTTGACCATGCAATGTTTCCCTGACAGACATACAAGTATTCAAGACCAGATGATTTCAACAGTGGTACCTGTGCTTTTGATGAACTAGCTTGTATTATTTCATCTGATCTTGTTTTTGTCATATGTAGATGAGATCTTATGCATTCACATGGTTTTAACATTGTCATGTGCAGATATTCATTGCAACTATGCAGTTTCCAGATGCTGTATAATAATACAGCATCTTATTTGACTGTGTCCTAACAGGAATGTTATGAGTTTGCACCTTAACTATAAACTGACACAGAAAATTATGGATGTTACGGCACATAGTAGGTAGTTCCATTCATGTCTTAGTCTAGTGCTAAAGCACACTTTAAAGAAAAGAACCGATTACTCCCCCTTTCTTTTTTTGCATTTACTTTCTTAACAGTGTATTTATGCTTTCAATTCTCCTATGCTTATACAACACTGGCTATAACTTCCAGAGCCATCATAAGTCACAGGTAATTCCACCCTAGCTGCAGGTCCTGGAGAGCTGGCATGTGTCAAACAGAGGCTTCTGAATGAAATATGACCTTTAATCAAGTTGCAAGATCTCATAAGAATGGAGAACATAAGAAAAGCCATGCCAGTTAGACCAAAGGTCTATGTAGCCCAGTAGCCTATCTCCAAAGTAACAGCCTAGTATAGTGTCTGTTCTTTTCAGTTTAATCGATCATGTTCTCAAGGTGGTGACTATTAAGGTGGTTTTTGGAGAGTGGAAATGGGCCTAACCCTGTGCCTTTTCCTGGTATTACATTGCTTCCAGAGTAAATAAAAAGAACAATCATTAGCTAGTATGGGAAGCTCGGAGAAGAATGTAAGAACCAGGCATGAGCAGGATGACGCTGTATCTGGCATACACCCACTACTACCAAGAAGAAATTTAAGGATTTCCTGAGCAAGAAGTTCCATTTCATTGTTATGATACACAAGTCAGCAAGTACTGCTACTTGTTTAAGGTGTCCTGTTTTGGGGGGGGGGGGGGGGGATATATTCCATGAGGGCAACACTTTGAAAGCTAGTAAGGGAGCACCAAGTCTTGAAGTGAAAGACTTGTATTTGTTCACCATCCTCTAGAAGATAAATAAATATACTGCCACTGAAAGCCCTAAGGGCTAAGTGTGATTTCTAATACAAAATGACTGACCAAAATCCCAGAGTTTATTTCCT